>NC_051040.1:1480000-1522500 GCF_904848185.1 Acanthopagrus latus | reverse complement strand
AAACCAGACTAATGAGTGTGCCGATGACGGCTAATTAGGCTCCACAGCTGTAAGTGGCTGTAATTGCAACACACCCACGCACACACGCATACACACACGTATACACACACACGCATACACACATGTATACACACACACACTTACACACACATATACGCACACGAAGCTGGAGGGCGAAGTTGACAAACATGCCAACGTGGTTTCATCTTTAATTCCCTCTTAAGTCTCGCTCTCTCTTTTCATCCTTTCTTCTCTCATCCCCTCATCCTCCCTCTATCTACACCTCCACATTGATTTCCACCATCAGCCTTTCGTAGACTCTCTCTCATCTCACCTCCCTCCCTCCCTCCCTCCCTCCCTCCCTCTCAACCTCATTCTACTGCCGCCTCCATTCTTTTATTCCTCCATCACTCCATCCATTCAGTCTTTGTAGAAAAACATAGCTTGCTGCGTTGGAAGCTGAATGAAAACACACATACACAGATGTATCTATCTATCAATCTATCTATCAATCTATCTATCAATCTATCTATCAATCTATCAATCTATCTATCTATCTATCTATCTATCTATCTATCTATCTATCTGTCTATCTATCTATCTATCTATCTATCTATCTATCTATCTATCTATCTATCTATCTATCAATCTATCTGTCTATCTATCTATCTATCTATCTATCTATCTATCTATCTATCTATCTATCTATCTATCTATCTGTCTATCTGTCTGTTTATTTATCTGTTTATGTATCGAGCGCACACACACTGATAAAGAGGACAAACAGATGCCTGAACACAAACACACACAGTCCAATGTCGTCTGGATGTCACCAGACAGAGAGGTGTCTAGAGAGAGTCCTCTGCCTCTGGTGACAGGAGTGTGTGTGTGTGTGTGTGTGTGTGTGTGTGTGTGTGTGTGTGTGTGTGTGTGTGTGTGTGTGTGTGTGTGTGTGTGTGTGTGTAAACAGCGTCATGGACAGAGGAGAAAACAGGATGGAGAGCGACGGGGAAAAAAACAACAGACAGACGGCAGGACAGAGGAAGAAATGAGACAGAGAAAAGTGCCAGACAGCAGCATAAAAAGAGAGAGAGACAGAGAGACACTGGCAGACAGAGAGAGAGAGAGAGAGAGGGGTAATGAAAAAGAGGGAGAGAGAGAGAGAGTTTGCCTGAGGACAGAGCGACCAGCCTTGGCATGCCTGGCTAAAGCAGGGGCTGCTGGGTAATAAATAACATCCATTGGGGTGTCAGACGGACAGAGGAGGAACAGAGATGGATCCACCAGGCCGACAGACAGACCGACAGGCCGGCCAGGAGGGAAGGAGAGACGCAGACGGAGAGATGGAGGGATAGAAAAATATCATAAATGCTGGTCCGGAGGAAATCTTTTGTGGGAAACAAAATGTGAAACGTGTCCGTGGGGATAGTAAATGGTGCATTAGGGAGGGCAGGTGGATGATGGATGGTGTTATGGAGAGCAAGTCGTTATGGAAAATAATATTATAGATGGTCAAAATGGTGATTGGATGGGGATTATTATTAATAGGACTTGTGGTTGTGGCCGGTGCTGCATTGGTAGGGCAGATAAATGGCGCTGGGGATAATAAATGGTGTAAGGGACAACAATGAGTGCGCTGGATAAGAAGGGAATGTGGAAGTTGTTTGCAGGACTGTGGATAGTTCAGTGTGTTGCATAGTAGGGGGATAATAAATGGTGTCAGATTATCAGGAGGATACGTTGTGTTTGGGATAGTAAATGTTGTTGGGTTATTGGGATAATAAATGGTGCAGGGGATAGTAAATGGTTGTGGACAACAAACTAACACTATATAACTCAAACATGCTACCAGCTCGCCAAACGACGCCACAAAACGTGTCAAAACTCGACCTGATTTCTTTCTTACGATGGTGAAATGAGAGTGAGGTTTTTGCCGAATAAACACGAGACACTGCAGTGATTTAATTTCCCCGTTCACACATTAAATGAAATATATTCTCTGCGAGGACTTTCTCCCACGATGGAGACGCTAAGACACAAAATGAAGGAGGAGGAGAAGAAACGGGCTGGATTAAAGAGGGAGACGCAGAGAGGAGAGAAGCATGTTCTGTGAATGGAGCAGGACATGGATGGGCGTGTACCTACACACACACACACACACACACACACGCACACACACACACACACACACACACACACACACACGCACACACACACACACACGCGCACACACACTCACGCACGGAGGGATTTGAGGGGGATTTGACAGTGAAGTCATCTCTGTGTGTTATCTTAGCTTTGCACTGAGCGGGCAGCTGTGAATGACCATGACACACAACACACACACACACACACACACACACACACACACACACACACACACACACACACACACACACACACACACACACTATCACCTCGCATTAGGCCAAACACCTTATGAGCTTTGTGAGAGTAGTTGTGCATGTGTGTTAGTGGGCCCACTGTGAGATCTGTGATGTGTTTACAGACCTGATGAACCTGTTAATTCACCTCTAATGATCTTAGATAAATGTAGATAAATACGTAGATAACTTTATTAATCCCTGAAGGGAATTTAGGTTATTGTTGCAACTACATTTTAAATACAAATATAATCAAAATACAAGAGCAAGTATAGAAACAATAAAATGCTTGAGTAGCTCTAAAATAAGACAAGATAAAAGGTAAAATTGAATAAAAGAAAATTAACCACTGAGGTATCAACAAGGTTCAGTATTTACAGTAATGATGGTTTAAAGTGCATTATTTGAGAGTTATGGAGCGGCGTTATAGAAATACTCAGGAAGAGATTGTTTGTTTGTTCATCGATGCCTGAAATCTGAATGATAATCACATTAATGATTAACGTCTGTATTTTTTGATAGTTCAGAAACATCGTGACTGTCGTTGAGGAGAGACGACGGTGGTCACAGGTCAGACAGAGATCTGCTCTGACGCCCGGAGCTTTAAATAGCAGCCGGTGAAGTCGAGGAACCATAACTTTTAAAACCTGCTGTACATTACAGGAGACAGAATACTGAACCAGGCGTCATATCTCTGTCCTGTTACTCCATCTCAGCACAGATAAAAAGTCTCCTCTCAGCTCTGACTCTTTTCATTACCCTCCCAATGCTGAAAACGTCTTTTCTTTTCCTTTTTGGCTTAAACGCTGACTTACTTTTATGTTTTGTGATGATGTGAAGGGCCCAAACTATCCAAGAACACTTCACTGTAAATGTGTCTTTATAAAAGTCATGATGCGTTAACTCGAGTGGACGGTGGCGTTCACACCACGACGGTAACGACAAAGACGGTCGTGAACGAACCGTTGGGATCATTTAGAGAGCGATTAGATCAATAAGCTTTGTTTCACTCACGCTCTTTTGAAGCAGAGTGCTTCTGATATTAATATTAACTGCAGCCGACTTCTTTTATGTGAGCTAATTGATGGCATTTGGGAAAATCTACACATAAAAGACGAAAAACTCTCGTAACTTAGAGATGGTGACTTCTCCAGTGCAGCGTAGCGCATTAACATCTTTGTATTTATAGTGATCGTTCTCATATTCAGGACCAATAAAGACTTAATTTGTCTTTTACCATATCTCATCCGCTGAGGACTGATGCTAGCATCACCTGGTCTGAGATGACCTGAACAGATAGATGACTTGAGTATGATGTTTAGTCTGAGCAGGAACTCACTCTTGTTTTTACTACGATTATTTGGCAAAAACTGAGGGAAGCGTATTATCGCTCAGTGTCCCGCTCAGGAAGCACAACGTGTTAGATGTGTGAAGGTGGTCAAAGAACAGGTCAGAAGAAGAAGAAGAAGACGACGTAGATGAAGAAGATGAAAAATGTTATTTGTTTTGCAGAGATGTCCACTGAGAAAAAGAAGACGTAGATGAAGACAAAGAATATGATGTAGATAAAGAAGACAGAGAAGAAGACATAAAAGAAGAAGACGTAGAAGAAAAAGACACAGAAGAAGAAGATGAAGACAGTGCAGGAAAAGAAGACTTTGAAATAAGTTGTCATTAGTTTTGCTGAGAGGTCCATTAAAGACTTTCCTTCCTCATGTTGCTGCACTACATTAACCTCACATACACTTTTCATTTTGTGCATTCAGGCTTTTTTTTATAACTTTAATGCTTCATAAACAAAATGACGCCTCCACAGATTCAAGATAAACTGCGATTTAATCTGTCATGTTTTTGCATTAAATATAAACATTTATTCGTGTTTACTTTGAACGCAGCATGTTCCTTCAATCTGTGTGTGTGTGTGTGTGTGTGTGTGTGTGTGTACATTCACAACATATAGCCTTTGTGTGCCTCTTCATGCTAAGCTACATGGATGAGTAAGCACGTGTGTGTGTGTACTCATGAGTAAGCTTACGTATATGTCAGGGGTGTGTGTGTGTGTGTGTGTGTGTGTGTGTGTGTGTGTGTGTGTGTGTGTGTGTGTGTGTGTGTGTGTGTCGACCAGGCTCTCAGTGCTACCTGTCAAATTAATTTCCCGCTCACTCGTCGCCCGCTCGCTTTTTTCGGACATGCTGTGTGCTTGTAGGGCAGCATGCTTCTCTCTCTGAGCCAATCAGGATTCAGTTTAGAGCTCTAGCTGGTAGCAAGCTGCTCTGTGATTGGCAGAGGCCAGCGGGCTGTAAGCGGAGGAGTTTATCTGGGATTAACTTCAATATCTAATCAATGTTGACTGGTGGAATAACAGAGGGAGAGACAGAGATGGAGGAGGAGGAGGAGGAGGAGGGGAGACAGAAAGAAAATTGCAGAAGGGAGGAGTAAGTGAAGAGAAAAGAGAGGAATGAAAAGATGTAAGGAAGAGAAAGGGAGGTGTGGAAGTTATAGAAAAATGTGTGCGAGAGAGAGAGAATAAGTCAGGCCTGAAGGGAAGTAACATAGTGTGAAAAGTGTTTGCATCAGAGCGGAGAGAAGGAGGAGAGGGTGTGAAAAGTGGGGGGAGAGAAAGAGGAAAAAGGACAGTCGGCAGAGGGATGGATGGAGACGAAGAGGGAGAAAAAGGAAAGGAAGTAGGGACATGGAGGAGGAGAGCAAGAGGATGAAGTACTAGAGGAAAGAAAGAGGAGGAGGAGAGGAAGACAAGATGAAGAGTAAGGAGGTAAAGGATGAACTACAGGCAGATGGGGAGTAAATACAGAGAGGAGAGGGTGAAGAAGAGGGAGGGGAGAAAGTTAGAGAAGAAGGGAAGAGTCAGAGGGTGAGGAGAAATGGGAGTTGGAGGAGAAGAAGAAGAGGAAGAAGAAGAAGAAGAAGAAGAAGAAGAAGAAAACTTAGAAGAAGAAGAAGAGAACGACGTAGAAGGGAGAGATGTAGGAAAGGTAGAAGCAGGTATAACAAGGGACAGTAAATATGGAGGGGAAGAGCGAGAAAAGGAATTAGTAGGAAAATAAGTTCAGAGAAGAGGGGGAAAGGAAGGATGAGAGGAAGGAAGAGAAGGAGTGAGGAGGGGCAGGGTGGAGGAGGAGCAGGTCTCCTTTCAGTGGCTGTGCTCTGATGCATGTCAGCGTCCTCCACCCCCAAACCTCCCACAGCCCCCATTCACATGGAATAAAGTGTGTGTGTGTGTGTCATTGTCACCCCGAGCGGTCCGAACCATTCGCTGGAACTAAAGACCGCCACAAAACAAAAGTATGACTCATCACACACACACACACACACACACACACACACACACACACACACACACACACACACACACACACACAATGGGGGTGAGGTAATAGCAGAATGAAGAATGAAGAGTTGGAGGCTGAACCAGCAGAAGGAGAAACACACACTTCGGTTGAGTTGAACTCTTCTGACACTTTCAGGAATGAATCCTTCTTTTTTTTTTTATGAATCTGAAACATTTCAGCAGGTTTGTGTCGGACCGATGAGTTATGAGCAGCTTCGTGTGAAAACTTTTGGTTTCTAACACAACACAGGTCTCCTGCACTGAGCAACACATGTGGCTACAGAATTAAAAGTGACATGAACATGACTGTGTTTGAACCCAATCACCAGAACAATGAATACGTTTGTCTCTGCAAAACCACAGATAAATGAAAACTGAACGTTTCTCTGGTTCTCTGTTGTAACACACTGCTGATGCTCTGGTTAGGGAAACATCATGGTTTGGATTAAAATACCTGCTTCAGTGGCCTCGATCACGGCTGGAGACGATCCGACTTTCTGTGGAAACATTTCCAGTTTTGGTCGCCGCAAAAATGTCTGGAAATGGTGTGAAAGACGGCGACCGAGCACATAACGTGACCGTCACGTGCCACGTTTGGTACAAATGTCAACCTCGGGACGTATCTGTGGTTTGCTAACGTTACGTGCTGGCTGAGGGTCTTTTTTACTGGTTCTGGTTCTGTTAATCTGATTGACCAGACACAGGAGTATTTCTGTTGGCTGGGTGTCACATCAGCTGTGATTCTGGAGGTAGAGCGATCATCCAGACGGTCGGTGGTTCGATCCCCGGCCCCCTCAGGTCTACATGTTGATGTGTCTTTGAGCAAGAGCCCGATGTGCTCTCGGTGGCTCGACTGGTTATCGCTGCCTGCAGTCATCACAGGAAACTGTTTGGCTCTGCGGCCGAGCTGTCCTCGTCCTCGTGTTCTGTTTGTCTGAACTATCAAAACGCTGAAAAACGTTATTCTAAAAAGCGCTGCAGTGATTTAGCGTCGCACTTTAAATGAACATAAAATTGGTCGACTTGTGAGAGACACGCTGTAAAAAAAGGACAGAGGAAATTGCATCAGCGCCGACTGAAGGCTCCTAAATTTTACTGTTTACCTCACAATCACTGAGGAGGATGAACCGACTGTAGCTCAGATAACTTTCCCGAGCTGTTAAAATTGTTTCTGCGCAGTGTTTTGGCGCCTGATAAGCTCGTCGGACTCGTGGATCAATCATCCAACGGGGGACTTCTGGATTGCTTTTCATCTTCTTTCCAATTCCAGGCAATGACGGTGAGTCGTATCACGAGTCGTATGAATCAACTCTTGGCACTTTATTTTTCCACTTTCCACTAATTCGTCCTTAAAAGTGACTTTGGGAATCTGCCCGCTCGGGACTGTGAGGTGTATTTTTGTACAGTGAACTGAACTTTATGTCAATAAAACTCATCGAATTAAACTGATCTGAAGGGAGGGAGAGAGAGACGGATGAAGAAGAGGAAGGGAGGGAAGATAAAGAACTGTGCTGACACATCCTGTAAAACCAGAATGGGCGAGAGAGGCTGAAAGACAGAGGAACACCGAGAGAGAGAGAGTCATATTTTAACATTTGGAGTTTAAGCATCCTGGAGTGTAATAGTTTCTCTGCCTCTCTCTCGCTCTTTAGTCCATTTGGGTAACTGCTCTCTCCACGCCACATTAATCTGTGTAATTAGGTTTGAGGCGAGTTTTACCTCCTCTCCTCTCCTCCGATCCGTCTTCCTCCTCTTCTCTCCACTTCTTATTCATTCCTTCCTCCTTATTCGTCCATCCTCTCTTCTGTCTCCAACACTCACTTCCTTTTTTTTTTCCTTCTCTCTCTCCTCGTCTTTCCATCAGCTCCAGCCTCTTTTTCTTTCTTCCTTCTGTAAATTTCTCTCCAGCCTCATTCACACACGGAGAACCAGGGAGTTTCATTATTTATGTGAGAAAGAAACCAGGAAGCTGACGGAGAGTCTGAAGTTAAATGCTAATGTCAGCATGCTAACGTGCTCACAGAGATAATGCTAACATGCTAATGTTTACTGAGCATACAATTACAGATATCTACCCCCGTCTCATAATATATCAGACAGAAAAAGTAGTGTGATAAGTAATAAATTATTATACATAGATTGTAATTTTATAACATGATATATTATTTTAAAGTGAAAGTAACAAGTAAAATGTAATATGTTGCATTTTGAAAATAACGTTAAAGTGCTCGTGTTAGTTTTCTCAGTTGAAAGCGCAACAAGTTACTTTTTAATTGCAGTAATCTTTTAACATAAAGAGAAACTTTTCAAAGTATTGTTACCAAAGTTTGAGGCTTTAGTTAGTTTTGCTGTTCATTAAAACAAAATGTGATCTGACGATGATGCTGGAGGAAAATTCAGACGATCATTAAAGTGATTAAAATTCAAACCAAATGTCCGATCGATCGGGCCAGAAGTCGTAAAGACGTTTCAGCGGCCTGTCTGTGGTCCAGCTGACTGCAGACCAGGACGGCTGCAGGTCCGGACCGACTGGATCTGGGTTTGATCACTCACAGCTCCTCTCTGTGCAGCTGAGTCTGATCAGCAGGTCCAACCATCGGGGCGGTGAGAGGGGAAAGTAATAATCATGTTCTTCTTCCATATAGGCAACAATAGCTCTGTTTTAATGACATTTGACTTATTGTTGATTCAGTGAATTCATCAAGAAACAGGCTACAACAAATTAAACCCTCTGAAAATGATCCACACCAACTACTGGCTAACGTTGGAGTGCTTTTCTTTGCTTTGCAAGAAAAGGAAAAGGAAAAGAGAAAGAGTGAGCTGGTGACCCAAATTAAAAAGTAATGTCCAGCTTTTCTCAGTCAGCCATTCACTGCACCTCTGTGGTCGGCCTGATAAGGAGGAGACACAACTGTGAACCTGATTTAAAGGTTCAGGTGCTCACAAACACGTACCGCATGTGTGGTGTCTGATATCTTAATAATTCAGCTCAATAAAATCATCTCAAAAACAAACAGACGTCTAAACTGATTATCTCTAATGACATAACATCTCAAATAAAGAGCGAACAGATGAAGTAGCTGAATCTCTCCACAGACTGTTTCCCTGCTCGTCTTTCTCCCTCTCGTTGTTTTCGTCCGTCCTCTGGTGGATCGCTCCATAACTCTGTGTTGCTGATTCATGGCAGAGCTGCAGGCGCTGACATGACAGTCAGACTGAGTGTGTGTGTGTGTGTGTGTGTGTGTGTGTGTGTGTGTGTGTGTGTGTGTGTGTTCTGTGCTGACGAGTCCTGTCTGTTGTCCTTCTCCTCTTTGGGTCAGATCCCCAAACAGCCTGTAACCTCAGCAGGGCGACACACCAGGACAGAAAATAACATTTGTGTTTGTTGTTTTTAGCGTTCGCTGAACCTGAAGCCACATCTGTCACTTCACCACCAACGTTCACCTCAGGGCCAGAACCGCCTCCTGTCTCTTAATATCTGGACTTATGAAAACCAAGTCTGTTTATTTCATCTCAAATTCCCACACAATAAATCCAAAACCTCGCTCGTCATAATTTCTCTCAGAACAGGTTCGATTGTCTGTTTATGCTGTGTATCCATCTCCTCCTTGTTCGTGTGGTACCAGAACACCTCTGACATCCTGAAACACACCTGGTCTCTACACTTCCACAGCTCCTTCTTCATCAGCAGGTGAAACTCTCTTGTCTTATGCTGCGTTCCTCTCTGATCTCAAAGCTTCCTGGTTCATTTGCTCTGAAAAACACTGACGCTCGCTGCAAACGGGTCTGTGAAGTTCACCAGCAACGACAGCAGCTGATTTAACAGTTACAGGCACTAATCCTGTTCAGCCCGAGCACCTACTGTAAAATAAGTTAAATATATAATTTGTGTTCTGGACTAAAAACTCCCTAAAGTTGTTCTGATTCACTTTATGAGCATAAAAGTTGGCAGAGGAAGAGTTCTGCTGTGGTTCGGACTGACGGCTGCATCGTTCCTCAGACAGGAAAAAAGAAAGTCTTCTTTGTTTTGTGCCAACTTACATTACTCAGACCCAGTGACAGATATACGTAATATTTCAAGTGTTCCTTTATTTATGATACCTTGATTATTATTATTAATAGACCTTGTAGCTGCAGAGATGCACTATAATACTATTAAATATCAAGCAGAGATACAATATAGAGGCCGAGTCGACTCCTCACATAAACTAAGACGTCTACTGAGCACAAATCAACTGAATGGAAGTTGAAATGACCACTACAAAGTTGTATTTACTGCATGTTTTACAAAACACAGCCTGTACAGAGTGAAAAGTGAATAAGAGGTAAAAAGTAAATGTTCTGCAGTGACGTCATCTCTGTGTATGTTGGCCAGTTTCGGACTCGGATGACCGTTCAGTTGCAGTTTTCCCTGACGGAGGTCCTTTTTTTTTTCCTCTTCTCAGGAAGTTTGGAGAACCAAATCCTCCTCTCTGCTTGTTGAGTGTGTCCCGTCCTGTCTCGTGAATCGTCGTAAACAAATAATTAATGCATCAGCTTCAGCGTGCGAGGCTTCTGTGTGTGCTCAGAACAAAGCAGCTTATTGGTTATTAACATCGTACGATGCTCCTAAAACCTTGAAACACAGCAGAAGAAGAAGAAGAAGAAGAAGAAGCATTTTGAATATGAATATGAGAATATAAGAGGACCAGTGATTGAGCCTTGGGGAACCCCACACATCATCTTATATGAAGTGGTTCACATCCTGACTCGACCCACTTTAGTTCTGCTCGTCCAGTAGTCAGGAGCAGCGCTGAGATCTAATAACGACACCAACATGCTGTTAACACGGGATAACAATGACCGCGACACGCAGCAGCTGTGCAACCAACTCACACTGACAACACTATTCTCTCTCTCTCTCTCTGCTCTGACAAAGCCTCTCTCGCCCCCTTCTCTCCACCCTTCCCTCCGCTCCATCTCTCCGTAATCCCATTATGTGTAGCAGTGACCCGTCCCTGTCAATCTGTCTTGTTGTCATGCCAACCTCCCACCTCGGGCGCTCGGCCAATGGGAATCTTCCCCCCAGCTGATTAGCCGGCAGTGATCTCGTTAGGCGGCCACGCCCACTCCAGAGGGCCATACTCTGGGAGGATGGAGGGATGATGGGTGATGGGCGGGTGGAGGGAGAAGAAGAAGAGACGGATTTTCAGGTGATGTAATGCACCTCCTGGCAGCCATGTTGGAGGTCCGGTCAGAGTTAACTCTCAGTATCTGCAGGGGATCGATCACTTCCTCACTGACCCACACCGGCACCCCCACACCCATCAGACACCACCCACCACTGCACCATCCATCTGAAATATGTGCACAGTTTTCCTCGAAGCCACAACAGAGCTGAGTAGTAAGTGACGTGGACAGGTGTCGCCATGTTTTCCTGGTCCAGTCTCCACGATATGATGTCAGCAGTTAAATGTTTCTGCAAATCTTGGTAAAGGTTTGACACTCGTACCAAACCTGTCAGCCAACAAGGCTGCATACTGCACGAGTCACACCGCTGGACCTGGAAACCTTCCAGCCTTTCTGTGGCGGCAAAAATCAGCTATTTATCCACAGGAAGTCGTATCATCTGATGTTTTCTGAACTCTAACCAGAGCAGAAGCACAGCGCAGTGACGAGAGAGAAACCATCAGCAGAAACATGTTTAGTGATCATTTATTCTGGCTGTCAGGTTGGTGTTTCTGAATATAACAAGACGTCTTGGTGGCTTGACCCGACCGTACCACGTTTTCACACACTAGTCAAATATTCTTTGTGCACTTGCAGTCCTACAAATTGTTCAGTGTTTTGTGGATCAAAGGAGCCCTTAGTGTTTAATTTCAATGATGTTATAATACGATATGGACCGGGTCACTCTGCATCGCTGGTTGTGTCTGTGGAGACATTTACAAACCTCAGGACAACATTACATCACAAAATAACTTCATTAATGATTCTTTATCTGCAGAAAGATATGCTCTCCCCCTCGTCTTTATCCTCTGCTCCTGATCCCGGGTCACCTTCACTCCTCACCTCTTCACCTCCTCGGGTCAGTACCGAGGCTGTGTGTGTGTGTGTGTGTGTGTGTGTCCGGTGCTGCAGCATCTGTTAACTTGTAGTAAACTCAGCAGCTCTAGCTCTGCTCAGCGGGGGGTGATTGTAAGCTATAAATGGCTCTTGCTGCGCTAAGCTGAGCTGAAGGCTGAGGCTGAGTTTAGTGGGGAAGGATGGAGGCCTGAAGATAGAACCAACCAACCAGAGAGAACCAACAGCCCGTTTGGACCAACTTGTCCTTTTATACAGAACTTCTTATACTTCGGGCCTTGAGAACAATCAAACATCTCAAACGGTCTGGATCCAAGTAGGAGACAGAGGAACGATGATTTAATTTGTCTTCATGCAGTTCGTGTTTATTCAGCAAAGCATAATTAGCAGCAGCTGTTAGCAGTGTGTATTTTCACTGTTGTATGAGAACATGCAGGTGAATAAAAACTACTTCAGGAAAGTATTTTTGCACGATACTTCAAGTTAAGTGCTTTTTGCTCTGGAGTAGTTGTTTCCTGCAAACAGGCAGCTGGGGAGGAACTTGTCACAGATATTGATTGGCGTTCGTAGTGGCCAATAGACTGTCTCCGTCTCGTCTCGGACTCGACTGCACTGTTACTCAGTCTTGGTCGGTCTCAGACAAAGAGGAAAGTTGTGGGTTGGAAGTTGAAACAGTGAAAAGGTGTGTTGTTAAATTGATCTTCTGCAGGTGTTTCTTTCTGGGAAGTTGGATATATTTCAGATCGGTTGGAAGAATGCCTGTAGTTTGTACTGTTCTTTGTCTTGACTTGGTCTCAGCCCCTCAAAGTTTTCATCTCGTCTCTGTCTGGAGTTGGTCTTGACTTGATCCTGGTCTCAGTTGAGGTGGTCTTGACCTCCGTACTGTAACTGGCCTCCATTGAAGTGAAGCTCTCTGTCCGGACGACGGAGGACAAACCAGAAAACATTTTCTCCATCCAACAAGATCCAGTTGCTTTTAAATCACTTAATAAAATTAGAGAGGTGTTTCTGCTCAGTTATCCTTGTGGTCCGGGCTGCAGAAACAGTCCCACCGCTTCCGTCTATTAATATATTCATAGCAGCATCAGAACCGTGTACATTAGTGTACCTCTGAGTGCAGGACGAGTCCTCATTTTCCAGAAAGTTACCTTCAAAACGACGTCTCTATTTGGCATCGTTGGGCAGAACGACACGTGTGATAAAAACACATTAACACTGATTTTGACTTCTGGGAACTTCGACTTAACTTGACTCTGCACCGCCTCTAAAACTCACTTTACATTAAGTCTGAACTCTCTTTACCTCTTAAGCCGTAGTAAACAATTACTCTCCCTCACCTGTGTTGGTTCAGAGGTTAGTGCTGCCACTTCAGCCCCAGTGCATGCTGGAATTGGATTCACCTCTTGAAACTGTAAATAGAACTAGCAGGAACACTGATTGATGGGCGGATTAAATGGCCCCTAAGCGCAGCTCGTGTTTCCCTCAGCTTGTTAGATCTCGTAAACAAGAGATCAATACCTGCTGAGGACTTCAGCCGCCTTCCTCATACCTACACATCCACTGCCCGAGTGTCCTAAAGCAAGTCAAACGAGCCCGGGTGATTGTAGCTGGCAGGGGAAGACAGTTTTAATGTAAACAGTCTGTAGGGTCACCAGCTGCTAAGCTAATCTGCAGGCAGCTAACACGGCCTGATGCACTGCCGCTGACCGGACAGCAGCCAGATTTAGAAGCCAACCAGGACGTGGAGCGAGCCGGAGAAGTGACCGAGTAATACTGTGACTGACACCGTGTAGCTGTTAGACAGTCACGTCTGAACACAGCGGAGGTAGAAGATGAAGCGAGCGACAACATGGAAACATGTTCCTTTAGATGGCTGCACATCTGATACGTTCATGTTTTGTTCATTTTCATTATATGTGTCAATTGAATATTAAATATACTTTCATCTTGTAATATCAGAGTTCACACAGTATTATGCTGGAAGAGTAGAAAGTCTTTATTTATGTATCAAAAGTAGTTTTCTGGCAATAAATGTACTTGATAATTAAAAATACATGTAGAAGTAGATTATACATATATACATATGAAAAACAAAAAACCCCTCCAATACTTCATTAAAACTTTGCAGAATTAGCCGTTAGCACTTCCTGTTAGCAGTGAACCTGTGGATGATCAGCACTATCACTAAATCACTGTGATACTGAAGAAAACTTTAAAAACATGATTTTTTTGAGGCAAGTTCTGCACGTGTAAAACTGCGCTGAAGACTTGTTTGAAAGCAGAGAAACCGTTACGATGCAGCATGTAGAGCAGACTCAGAGCAGACTCCTCACAAACATATGTAAAAGAATAAAACACTATGTGGTGAAATCTGAGGGAGAAATGTGGTAAACCTGCTCTGAATGTGGACGGCTGCTCTCTCTCTTTAACTCGGTTAAGCCCGGCTGAATATCAGCAGCAGCGTCTCGCTCTAAACTCAGTTATCCAGACTGCGGCCGGCTAATTTGAGTCAGGCTAACCGCACTCACATAATAAGGATCCTATCAGATAAAAACCTTGTTTTTCCGTTCAAAACTCACCTTTTTCTATGACTAAACAATACGACTGTGACTGGAGAACAATCTGGAGTACACAAAAGTGACTGATGACACGCACATATCCAGGCTGAAGGCTGGATCGGGGTCACGGTGAGTTTGGAGAGGTGTTTTCACACAGCAGCAGACACAAGCTGTCATTCATGCCCACAGATAATCTGCTAACTGGCCTCCAGACTGAATTTCAGGTTGGCTGATACAAACTGTGTTAGCTGCAGACAAACAACAGTCCAGATGTTGTTCACAAATTAAATGGGTCCAAGGCCAAGTGCAAAACTAATATGACAGCGTAACAGAAATGTGTCGTAGGTTCGTCCCTTAGAGTTCGTCTGTTGCTCTCTTTGTAAACTTGAGCCGTACTGGAGCTGGAAGCTGCGACGTATCGTCCTTCTGGTCTTCAACCGTCACAGTAACTTTCCACCGACTGCTGCTAAAAACTGTAATTTGATTTAATCTTAAAAAGCTCTAACACTACACATTACACTATGTTTCAGTTACTTTCAACAAAATGCACAAATAACTGAAAGTCATACGTTCATGTTGGTGTTTCTTAAAAAACAACAATAAACGCGTCACTTCGGTCACTGATGTGGATCGTGACACATTACTGCTAAAAGTAATATATTACTGTATCACGGTGGCAGATGTGTTACGGTGGTTAAATGACTGTTTCTGTAAATGGAGTCTGGTGGATTTGCTGCGAGCGGTTTGGAGACTTGACTCCTCGATAAAAAAAAGGAATAGAGAGAATAAAATCTGCAGCTGTCGGAGGCAAAAACACTTTCACGTAACTAAATCTGATGGTCAGATTCACCCTGAGGTAAAACAAAGACCGGAGTTAGAACTAAGGTCACGATTTACCCAAGTGTGTAATCCAAAAGGTTTTGATTATATTAATTCAAAATTGCCAAGAGTTTGTAAAAATGAATGAATAAGACCAGATGTTGAGTTTCCTTGCTGGCAGACGACACAGAACTCAGTAGTTTATAGTTAACGAGTCCTCTAACGGCTCAGAGTTTTATAAATGTTTTATTAATGTGTTTATTATTTAAAAGATCAAGCAGATATTAGAATTTTCTCCACATTTAAGAAAAGAGGAGAAAATTCTAATATCTGCTCGATCTTATAAATAAACATATTTATAGCAGTTCTTCTCTGATGATTAATATAGACTTTATATAGTTTATATTCTCCTGGAGCAGAGTTATAACCCTCCTTCTCGAAAAGCTCAGAGATACTGAGACAAACTGCAAATCGACGCAGCTCCACATCAGCTGCTGTGAGACGACCACTGCTGTCAACAGATCTGCAGTGTCCAGCACTTATACCTTCAGACTGAGCAGAGCCACAGGTTCTCACACAGACCGGGTCGGTTTCCTGCCGGGCTTTTTAGAAAAACTCGACCAATCAGCTGCCTCTCCTGACGGCGTCGCTGCTTCAGACTGAGAGCAGATTCATCCAACGCCGTCGCTGCAGCTCCTACTGAGATCTGTCCCAGAGAGACAGACCTACTGCTGAGTGTACAGTACACACACACACACACACACACACACACACACACAGCCTTCGTCTCAGAGTACAAGCTCTACATTCTGTTCAACTGGGACAGCGAGGTCTTAACTAGTCTGTCCTAAAAACACTGTTCTCTCTCGTTGTCAGCTTCTCTTCACACTTCCTCTTTCTCGTTTCATCTCTCCGACTGAAGCGCTTTGATCCGACAGCCGAGTTTATTACACACTGGTTTATGTGTGTGTGTGTGTGTGTGTGTGTGCAG
This sequence comes from Acanthopagrus latus, assembly GCF_904848185.1. Classification (NCBI taxonomy): domain Eukaryota; kingdom Metazoa; phylum Chordata; class Actinopteri; order Spariformes; family Sparidae; genus Acanthopagrus; species Acanthopagrus latus. Next base: position 1,506,336 of record NC_051040.1, on the reverse strand, counting down.
AGTATTTGCATGTACATGACATATGGTTGTGTGTGTGTGTGTGTGTGTCTCTGTGTCTTCGCCAACACTTTCATGCTGCCAAAGAGAGGAAGTCAAGACGTTTTATAGAAATATTTGAGCAGCGAAGACTTTTTTTTAGTAAAGTAATTCGAACTGTGTTTATTTCACGTTGAGCTTGAGTAACTGAGGAATGAAGCATGTTGAACCTACACTGATTGATTATTTCTGTTCATTTGAGTGCAGCATAAACAGGTTATCACAGAGCTATGTGACTTTTTATTTCACCTGATAAAGTCCAGTATTCCCTCTCTTTTTGCTCTGGTTTTGGTCTCCACCACCTCCTGAGGGGAAACATCTGGCTCTCCAGCTGCTAGATGCTCCACCATGTCCACCAGATAGTCCTACAGTCTTACAGTCGTGGTTTGCACAATATGTGGGAGGTCACATGTTTCAGGACTGCACGTGAATGATGACGGTCCAAAGCAGTCCAGGTTGTTGGTGTGAAATCCAAGTAAGAAAACAAGAAAACAAGACGAGCGAGAGGACGGACGCCTCCTCGTGTTGTCGTTCAGCAACACGGTTACACATGATGATGACTGTTGTTGTTGTCAGACTGGATGATAAACTGTGTTCCCTGGTGTGAGTGTGTTTTCATGTGTCCAATCTGTGTGTGTGTGTGTGTGTGTGTGTAATTGCTTGGTGTCCGTGTTCCCTCGAGTGCACTCCACTAGTCAATAGAGAGCATAATGCTGTGAGTTTACCCATAATGCCCCAGGGGACCGGCGGTTGAGTGAGCTCATTGCGGTTTGACTGGTGTACTGAGTGGACACTTGGGACGAGAGACACAGACAGACAGAGACAGAGAGAGAGGGGGGGGGTGAAGTGTGTGTTCAGTGTTGGACTACAGATGGAGGAGAGACGGACAAAAACCTCAGACGTGTCTTCAGTCACGCTGCTACGTTTCACCGCGGTGACTCGGCCCGACCCAAACCATCAGAAGTCAACACGTTCCTGGTGTGATGTCATCACAAAAGTCCAGATGACTTGATTTATTACTTGATTCCACTGTGAGGAAATGTTCATCGTTCCCAGCTGACACAAATTTGAAATAAATCTCTCACCTGTCTGTCGGCGCTTTGGAAAAATTGCCCAATTTCAAAAGACATTTTGCTGATGTGAGGACATTTTTAGTTTAATAAGGTGAAGTGAGCATATTTCAGCAAAGGGAAGAAGGTTTTGTCAGAGTTTGCACACCTTCATAAAGTGAGAACATGCTGATGAGGAAGGAGACACGACACACTCTGAACTGTTTGACTTCATCGTTTGGTGGCAGTTTGATTATGAAGCATCATTTTGTGACGAGCGCTTCATGTGATGTGATGCTCTTCGTGCCGTTTTGTAGGTTTCCTGTATGAATTCAAAGATTTCGAGCGGCGTCTCCGCCACGGAAGAACACTGCAGAATGATTCTCTGATTTGTTCTGAAACGTCCCGGAGCTTCACTTCCCCTCCGACAGTCAGACGTGCACACAGTTTGTGGAGGGATGCTCCGGTCCGCTCCACCTCTCATCAGAACCTGTCAGAGAGAAGAATAACTGCAGTTTAATTACATTGCACAGACCAGCTGTCATCACGCACAGCTGTGGCTATTTATAGCACCTGTAGCTCTGATTCATCAGGTACCTGTGAACCATCATCAGCTGCCAGAGCTCAGTCATCGTTATTTAACATCAGGAGGGAGACTGATGATGAATCCACAGCGGTCACACTGAAAAACACTCAGACGAGCGTCATTATTTAAGCTGTTCTTCATCTGTATGTATGTTTAATGTTACAAACTACAGGAAACGTGAAAACTGGACCCAGACGATGATGAAGTTCTCCGATAAAAGAGAACAAACTGTGTTCTGGCTCTGGTAACGAGACGGCTGGACTCTGGAGACCTGCTGAGGTGGACGAGTCTCAATCCTGCTCTCTGTTCTTGTCTCCGCAGGGAGGTCCGGTTCTCTGGCACAGACGGAAGAGTTCCTCCAGACAGAGTGATTGGACCCGAGGGAGCAGCGGAGTCGGGTCAGTTCTTATCTACTGAGGCAGGTTTAACTTTTTTACCTTTGGGAGCTGAAGGCAGACATCTGTCTCTGTTTCTCTGTGGTGTTCACACCTTCCCGTCTTTGTCTTCCTCCAACACTTCAAACCAACACCGGTACTGTCCACGAGGTTCTGTTCAGATAAACCCAGACTGTCTCCTGCAGGTGAGACAGACTGCTGCTCATACATGTTGAAAAACCCAGGTGCAAACGCTGGACTGTGCATTTCTGCAGACTGTATTTGTACATTTCATAGAGATGAGATATGAGACGCTGAGCTTCAGGTCCGTTCTGTTGGGAAGGACCAGGAACGGATCTCGTTTGTGGTTCAGATACTGGAGTTTCTCGATCATTGGTCCGTCTCCCTCCTCCATCATCGTTTAAGTTCATTTCATATTCCTGTTCCTACTTTTACACTTTCCGCTTGTGCATTTTTTAGCCTGTAATCCACTTTTAAGGAGCAAAACTGTGAATTTTTATACCAAATTATAAAAAGCAGCTCACAGTTTCATGATGAAGTTCTCACTGCGCCTCCCTCAGATCCTGGTTTTATAAACTCCTCTTCTGACCTGCAAGATCGTTAAAGTAAGCAGCAGAATCTGCGGATGGATATTTAACCAGCTGACGTTGGTTTTCAGCGTGAAGCATCAACACTGATGTTACAATAAAGACTCTATATTTAGAAAGTAGTGGATGTAATTTAACTTCAGCAGTGACGTTACTGTAATTACTGTAATTACCTGAAGGTATCAGAGTGAAAAGTAACTTGTTCTTTGAGTAACTTGTTAACCAGGATTATATTTGGCTTCTTATATCATATTTTTAAGAAATCGTGTTTTTTCACCCACATTTTCTACAGAGCAGGATTCATTTAGCGTTCAGAGGGAGTCATCTCACTTCTGACTCCTTCCTCTTTTCATGTCTGACAGGCTTTTAGATTTGACTCTTTATCAAACAACCGGATATTTCTTTTTATCTTAATAGTTCAAAGAGGAGAGTTTCACATCCATCCTCCTGTCAGTCTCTTAACGCTGCCTGTGAGGAAACAAACCGGACCGACAGTCTGCTGCTCGGCTGCACGTCCACATGCAACAGTCAGAAAGAGAGACATTTTTTAGAAACTACTTGAAAGCAGTTTGGATGGATTTGTATTCATTAGAAGTGGTCAGTTGTGTTTCCTGACATCCCGCTGCGTCCTCATTTATCTCTGGTTTGACTTTTTAATTTTCTCGGCTGGTCTTTACGTTTTTTTTTAATCTCTGTTGAATCTCTCGGGGGAGTTCAGGCTCTAAAAAACACTTTCTCTCTCTCTCTCACTCTGAGGAAACCCTGAAGTCGGGCTGAATTTTGAGGGAAATGTGTACAGACGATGACGCGCAGGATGTCTCAAAGTAAAGAGGTTTAAGAGGATTAAACGGCTCCGTATAGAGACCGTTTAACTTCCAGCACCAGATTGTTAAATATTCCAGTCAGTCTGCTCTCGTATCGATCGCTTCAGTGCATCAATTTAAATAATTAAGTACCAAAAAAACACCCCAACATCTACAGTTTTTATCCCCCGGATGCACAATGTCACTTTCAATTTCCAGAAAACATCAGCTTCCTGACACACACAGCTGTGTGTGTGTGTGTGTGTGTGTGTGTGTGTGTGTGTGTGTGTTTGGCAGAGAACCAGACTCCATCACACACACAGCCGGTTGGTCAGCCACTCAGTTCTGTCACTGCGGGCTCCGATCCAAAGCCATTAGCCGGGGGAACATCCCGACTTTATCCTGCACTACACCGAGACAACGCACACACACACACACACACACACACACACACGTACACACCTGTGCCGGTCCACAGATGGGTGCAGGTAATGCCATGTTAATTGGCATGTTTACAGGCTGAGGACTATTATTAGCCGGTTGCCGGATGCTTTTATCTGCACTAACGCCATCGGGAACGTGATCAGTGTATCATTGGGAGCTAAAGGCTAACGTTAGCATCGCAGCAGCAGGCCTGGAGGTCAGGGTCATTTCCTTTAATACACATTATGTTACAGTTCAGTCTGTCGCCTCTAAACATCATTTTAACTTGGCTAAGGTTTCATTTTTATATATCTATATATTTACGGACAGGCGTGTTGGAAAGATCTGTCAGCAGGCAGGCAGCTAAAATCCAAACCTCAGGATTCTGTATCATCATCCAAATATTCTCAGATTTGTTGGATTTGTGTGTGCCTGGCCCGAGGCGCTCGCAGATCTCAGCAACAGCAAACATTGATTTGGTGATTTGGGCGTTAAAAGATGTCTAGACAAACTGTTACAAAGAAAACTACATTTTCTTCCCTGGCTCTGGGAAGACGGCCACGGTTTGATCGTCTCTCTCACTCTGTTTTTTTTTTTTAGCTTTCTCACCAGAATTTATTCTACGACAGAACAGATATACTATAAACATTGTGTGTGCCAGCAGCTTAATGTGACACATATTTACTGTTTTAGCAGCTCTGACTTGAGTGAACATCATGCACGTAAAAATACATATTAAAAATAATATATAATCCTGCGTCCGAGTCAAATAGTAGTTACTGGATCTAAGACTGTTGTGTGCCTGGCGCTGGTACCGTCCCGGTCCACAGCCAACACTACCTTCTCTGTCAGTAACATATTAGGACGTTTGTTACACAATTATTTTTGTCACTTCTCATGAGCAAACTGTGTCACATGTGGTGCTGCAACAATCTATACATCACAAGACAATCGTCTGATGATACATCACGATATTTGTAGAACGGTAGAATATTAAATTCCTCCTCTGCTTCGGTCCCGTCAGCTATAAACACTTTTAAATGCAGAAGTCGTTCAACAACACGCTGTAAGACAAACTTCTGATTATAAACTGTTCCTGGGGCCCGAGTACTGACCCGCAGAAATACTGCTGTTTGATGTTGAGGAGCTAAAATAAAACCTCTTGTTTGTAATGATCAGATATTAAATAGATGATATAAGAACATAAAATCACATTTCTGCTCTCACCGACACTTTTTATTACACACAAACTGTGATATTGTTTCCTGGCGTTGATTTTCCAGAAGTTGATCGTCTGCATAATGACATGAAACAGAGTGTGTGTGTGTGTGTGTGTGTGTGTGTGTGTGTGTGTGTGTGTGTGTGTGTGAGTGTTGTGTGTTGTGTGTGTTTGATTTGGGACTCTGAAATGCAGCGAGTGTGTCTGGGACGATAAAATTAAATAGAGGGTCTTATGAGGATGCTGAAACCTGGAAGAAGAAGAAGAAGAAGAAGAAGACGGCCGTCCAGGACAGCAATTTGGACGGTTCATTAGTTCTAGAGATCAGGGAGAGTGTGTGTCCAGCCTGGAGCCACACTGAGCATCTGTATCTACACACACACACACACACACACACACACCTCGCTTAATACAACCTTTACAGACTCACACGAGGAAAGACAGCCAAACAGAAAACTGCATTTTTGCGTCCCTACGTTAAACCGGTTAACAAACTTACTCCATTACATCCAAATTCAATCAATCTCACGTCTCTACCTGACATCACTGCTCTTTACGTTTCACTTAAATCTGTACGTTTTAAATCAGATTAACTGCAGCAGCCGGCAGTGTAACGGTTGCTCTCGGGATTTAAATTGAATCAATGCAATAATGTAGTTTGGTGCAGATTCTCTTCTTCACATCTGGTCACGATGTAAAAGCATGTTTGCTCAGCTGAGGTCTCCACTAAGAGACGGAGAGGCAGCTCAGATATGGACGGACGTGTCTATACGCTGCAGGACTGAAGGGGTTTTGTGTTGGATGGATGCAGCTGAAGCTCCCGTTACACAACAACAGTGTGTGTTCTTCATAAATACATCGTGAGATGTCTGACATTCCCCCAGCACAGCAGCTCCAGAGCAGGAATGTGACTGGAATCTGTCCTCCCTCACGCTTTTCTCTCTCCGCTCTCTGTTTCAGTTCGATGTCGAGTCCAGCATGCAAATATATTCTAGTTCTCACACGGCATACGTCGACTACAGCAGCCCAGCCGATCGCTTTAGGCTTCAGAGCTTGATGCTGTGGTCACCCGTCGACTGTCACTTCATGAGGTGCAGTAATCTAAAGACTGAGCCAGGAGGAGGTTGGGTTGATTATTAAGACTTTCCCTCCAAAGACCAGAGTTCACACCTCATTTGCGATTAAGAATCAAGGATGATTTGTTGTTAATTTATGTAGTGTAAGTGAGCAAATGTACGTTAATGGCTTAATATGTTATTAAGTCATTCTACACCAAAGAAATGATCTTTTCTAAACCTCACGTAAGTTATTTTGCATAAATCTAACCAAACTGCAGCCGCTTGACAACGTTAATAACATTTAAAGCATGCAGGACGCTTTAGTCCATCGTTTTCACGCCTCCCGTTTATTGTCTACGTAGTTAGCTGTGATGCATTGTGGTAACGACGCGTCATGTAAGTTACATTCTGGCACTTTATGCAAATGAGTATCGACAGATGCAACGAGACGACCCTGGAAACACCTGAAAACTGTGAAAATGAAACACTGCTGAGTTAAAATGAAGTCAGGTCCTGCAGCTGCAGGAGTTCTGGTCACCAGGAACATTTTGTTTATCTGCTGTTTTAACAGAAGTGAAAGTCCAGTTTGAAGTCCAGGTGCAGCAGCCTACAGGTGGGTTCATCCAATCAGGGGCAGCCGGGAGGTGCTGTTGCCTGTTTTGGTCTCAACATTTCCTGTTTATTCTTTCAAATTAAAAACTTTCCCCTGCTGAGACAGGAAATGGTCTCCCTAAGCTTCAGTGTGTTATCAGGCCCGCAGGATAAGATTCAGAACTATGTGACGTTGGATCTGCTTCATATGATAGTAAAGAATCAGTCACAGCTGCAGACGAGAGGCTTTCACTACGTGAACGACTTCCTGTCATGACTCTGGTCCACATGAGATCCTGTCAGTCTGATCAGAAACTCAGTTTCCCCCCGAGGAGCTCTGCAGCCAATTAAAACCTCTTTTTTCTTCCTCCGTCATTGTTTGTTAGTGTTTCGTCTTCTGTCTAATGAATCCCCTGAAAACGAGATGATTCATCTCAAGTGGCTCATCCTCGAATTTGGAAACTAATTTGCAAGCGACCAGATAATTATTTTAAAAACACTCAGTCCTCCGCTCGACTTTTGATCTCAAACTTCAGTCTCTCTCTCTTTCCATCGGCGCTCTCATCTGATCACCACGGGGTTAAAAGTGCACTCGTAAATTCCTCAGCTAACATGAAATTATTTGCCCTCTAACTGAATTTGAGGCATTTTCTCGGCTGTGGGGAAACAATCGTGTTGATTCATGCGCCCGCAGGCCCAGACGCTCTCTCCCTCCTCCCATCACTGCCGTTTCCACGCAAACTGAAAAACACGCCTTGTCCGTCCAAACACGTACATTCTTTATTGGACAATGCACAGATTTATAACTGGACTCCAGCGAATGGAGAGCGAACGTACAGCCGGACTCTCAGCATCTCTGAGGACAGATCTGTGGGCGGAAATGCTGCAGAAAACAAATTCCTTTAAACCTCAAACACATTTTTCTTTACATGAACATTATTTAATTATGAAGTAATAAGCCTCCTGTGAGATCCTTTTTAGCATTTATTGTTAAATTATGAGACATTTGGTTAGATGAGAAAGAGGGTTAATAAAAGTCTCCTAACATCAATAAAACACTTCAGTTCAACTAACTAACCTGTAACATCATTTTTAACCTCTCTGTTAAATATTGCGTTATATTGTAATGCTTCACACCAATACAGAACGCATTAGGCTTTCATTAACATCCTTAAACAGTCTGTGAACTGTTAACGAGCCTGTTCAGACCTGGTGTCAACATCCGTCCTGATCCAATCACAAGCGTTTAGCTCTCATTAACATGCGTCTGAGTGACCACTTCAGATCAGATCACGAGTGGTCACCATGTTTTTTATTAACTGAAGACAAGCAGAGGTTCATCCAGAACATCTGCTGAATTTACAAGAAGGTCCAAATAATGCAGAATGAGTCAGAGACAGAGTTTCACAGAGTTTATAAAGTGTCTCCAACTCAACAACTCACTAAACTGACACATTTGTGAAGGGAGTCTGGTAAAATTGTGGTTTATAGTTGGCTTCATGTATTACATTTAATACTGGATCACTCAGGGTGGATGTTGATGTTAAATGTGTTTATGATTCTGTTATAGTCTTATTAACACATAAGAATGTTAATCAGCATCTTTAGAAGACTCGCCTTGTTACCTATTTATCTGTGTTTTACAAAGACAATAAAAATGACATTTTCCTTCATCATTCAGATTTTTAACCCCCGGCTCAGATTGAGAATTAAAAAAGAAAAAAAAAAAAAATCAGCTAAAGAGTTGATCTGAGTCGTCTCATGATTCACGATAAGAAAGTTTAATTTTTTTCTTTTTTTAAAATGAGCAGATATAATCGTCTTCATCCCAGCTGCAGGCCCGCGGGCTCTCCGAACAGATGGAGCGCTTTCATTAACTGGATCACCAGCAGAGCGCACACACACACACACACACACACACACACACACACAAAAGACTGCAGAGTCACACATATAAAAAAATATCTTTCACAAGACACACACACACACACACTCTGGAGGCTGAAACACACTAACTCTAAGTGTCTGAACATCCAGAGGAGAAACACTTTACACACCGTGATCACAGGCTGACCACACAAACAGGAAGTGACAGCTGCACCACTAAAACACTGGCACATGTACACAGACATGTTAACACACACACACACACACACACACACAGCGCTGACGGTCATTGAGAATGACTGCCACACACTGTGCACTCACATGTTCAGCGCTCACACAGCTGGGCTGACATGGAGACGAGTTCATGTGTGGTAGATTCAGACTGCAGCTCTGCTGCGTCATCGGTGGTGATCAATGTCTAACCAGCAGAGAACTGATCACCAGCAGAAAGAAGACATCAAACTGTTTCAACCTCACCCGTTTTGTTCTTGTTTCTCGTTTGTTACCTTCTGTTATAGTGGGTCAGTTTACTAACTGGTTAGCTGATCAGTTTACTGGTTGTTTGGTTTGTTAGTCTCTCAGGTTTTGTTCTGTGTTTCTTTAGTACAATATTAGTTGTTCATGTGCACCAAAATGTTTCCTGGTTTTATTGTACTGTTGTTATGTGCGCTGTCCTCGAGTGCTTTGAAAGGCCCCTTTAAATAAAATGCATTATTATTATTATTATTATTATTATTATTATTATTATAAAATGTAGAAAAAGTCATTTGTCATACACGAAACCCTGAACACTCAAAAAAACCTTGTTTGTATTTTCTTCATGACTGAGTTTCTCTGAACTTCATTCAGACTGGGCTGGTCAGACAACATTTAAAGGAACAGTTCACCCAAAAGATGAGAACAAAGTCATTTTCTGACTCATCCTCATGTTTTCATTTCTGGGGTCCCTGAAGAGCTCTGGCGTCAAACAGGGTTTGTTGAGACAAAAAATGTCATTAGCAAAGAACAACAACTCAAGCATTGTATCTGCAATGTTAAACAATCAAACAGGGACAGAGATTTGACACTGAACCTTTAAAAACGTACTTTTATCTTCTAGGCTCCAAATCTCTTGACTGAAAACTTCAAATCCAATCGTTCCTTCAAATCACAGATAAACATTAAATCTGTTATAATTTTCTTTGCTTCATCGTGACAGTCTGTATTAACACATTCAAAATGCTCGAGCAGTGGCAACATGATCATCACACACACACACACACAAAGATCTACACACCTCCTACTGACAGACAATGAGAAACACACACACACACACACACACACACACACACACACACACTTAATCCCTGCTTAGTGTATTAGCCGTGTCACCGATCGCAGTGACTTGGCGTTCTTCAGACACGTGGGCGCGGCACGAGACTGAGCGCGCAAATCTGCTGTAAGACGACGCAAACCTGCTGTCATTCACTAACACACACACACACACACACACACACACACACACACACACACACACACACACACACACACTAACCTGTAGAAACTATGCAGAGTGACGGAGGGAAAGAGGTGGAGTCACTTTTTTCACTCGGCATCAAAATTAGTCTTGAAATAGAAACTAAAATAAATTAAACTTCAAAAATCAATTTGTACCTCATCTCTTCTGTGGAGCAGAGGAACGTTAAAAATGTTTGTTTTTTAAGAAGATATTCATTAAAGTTATTGTATGAAGGACGTTTCTTTAAAACTTGTAGAAAAGTAATGCCTCTTTTGACCACTAGAAGTCTGTGGCGATGTTTGTATTTGCAGAGATTCTGTCCTTGTATTTGTTTTGTGCTTTGTTATTTCACTTTAAACCACAGCGGTCATTAAACGATCAGAAAATAGTGTTTTATTTCTCTGATTCACTGCCTGGTTCGCTCGCTCGCTCATTTACATCCAATAATTTAATGTTCCTGTCTGTATGCAACACCGTTCATGCAAGGAAGAGACACAAAATAGATTTAAAGTTGTGCATGAATGAAACCGAGTCAATCGAATTTCCTGGAAAGATAAAAAATAAAAAGGACACATTGTTCCATACAACTCATTTTATTTAGTATCTTCAAACGTGTGTACAAAAAAGCAAAAACATTTCATTTGAACATTTGTTGTTTTTGGAATATTAAACAGTGATCGTGACAAAAAAACAAAACAAAACAGTGAAATGTTTCGGATGGCAGCGATGAACAAGTTCCCTTTCCAGTTATTTTGTTAGACAACAACTGAATCTTCCTGATTTTGAGAGTTTTAGGGAACCTGGACGACTTCTTCCCCTGAGAGAGTCATGGTGTCACAGTTGGTCTCTTCCAGCCGTGACATTAGTTTTGGAAACTCTTGATATCAATAAACCCAACAGCACCTTAAAGCTGTAACAGTATCACACTGTTGACATTGTTACTGGACGGAATTACACAGCAAGAAACGACCACAGATAAATCTTTACTCTACTGTTATGTTTTTATGTTTCAGCCCTTCAGCTGCGTTCACAACAGTCGGAGATGTAAACGTCCTCTCCCGCTGCACAAACGCTCAACGTACTGAAAGCAGAAACGCTTCGCTGTCTCTGAGAATCGACCTGCGGAGACTTGCGACCTTCTGCAAACAGATAATCCATCATGTGTTCGCTCTTACTTCGGTCAGAGTGAAAACATTGTTCTTGTGGGAAAGAACTTCAGCTCACCACACACACGAACAGAGTCTCAGCTGTGATGGAGAATCTCTCTGCAGCGAGATTCAAATCTGTGCAAGATGATTTTTAAAAAGAAATGAAGTGAAACCAGCAGCTGACTGAAAGAAAACCACATCCAGAAACACTGACGTGGATCAGAACAGACCTTCAGTGACGGACGATGGATGTGTGATCTGTAGTTTGAAAGGCTAAAACATAAAAAAATGATCTAAACTTTGACATTAATTTCAAATTTACTACAGTTTCTAATATACAGCTTGTTACAAAACATCATGAATTATAAATACAAGTGCTGTCGTGGTTTAACAGGGCAGCTGGTGATCAGTGTTAAAGTATAAAATACTTCATGAGTGGCAAATGACAACATACAGTCACTGACGGAGAGCTAGCTTGTTAGCTGCACCCTTTACATTAGCTTTAGCTACATTAGCACAGATAGCAGTTTAAGGCTACAATCTTCAGAAGCAACACAAAACATCTTCCCACGTCACAAAGTGTCTGAACGTGACCAGTAACCTCGTGTTTTATTCTTTATTCCATGTTTTTAATGTAGAGAAATAAAAATAAAACAAGCCGACAAGTCAAATTTCAGGATAAGACACGTTTGATTTTACAGCGTCATCAAGTTTTTGGGATAAACTGTGTTAATTTAAGAGCGTGTTGCTTCTCACACGTCTTCTTTTAATCCCAAACAAACACATTTAACTTTAATTTCCTGCAACATGAGCGCGCTTGTTTCAGCCGAGCCGCTCCAGAGGTTCACGTCCGACTAAAAGAGGCATCGATGGTTTTGGTTGTTCCAAGTTTTACCACTAAAATATTGGAAATCCAGTCAAACAAATCAGATTTATAACTTTCAACTAAACACAGCAACTCTATACAAATTACAGGATTCTTTGACCAACATTCATAAAGATAAATCATTTTTCTTCTCTGGGATTAAACTGAATAAATATAGTTTACTTTATGAACCCAGACATGTTTCTGTACCTGCTGTTAGTTCACAGTTGTATTTAAAATCTAAGATTATATTGTATTTACACTGTTAATCTGAAGGACGGCAGAACTGACAACGCGCTGAGTGAGGAGCGATAGAATGAAATGGATCTTATTCGTATAAACCACGTCGTCGTCAGAAACTGATGTGGTTTTTGGTAGGTTGAGGAACTGCAGCCTCGTTTCCAGCTCTCAGGAGTCGGTCAGCTGACATCGGACCAATCAGGAGTCAGCGTTTGCAGGTTGTGTATCTCACGCAGCTGCAGGTCGGAGAATTTGCATCCAAACCAGTGAGATTTAGTCAGTGTGGAGCTGAATGATGCAAATAATATCCTCCATCCTCCACTGATGACATCATTTCAGCTCTTTTAAATATAAATGAAGGTTTTTTTGTTGTCTTGGTGCTGATGCAGCTTTAATCTGCCCTCCTTCTTTCATAGAGACGGACTACAACTTTACATTTCAGAGATTATGATGCAGAAAAAGATGCTTACTGTTATTTAACGTTATCAAATTCCTACTGATGTTCATTATAGACAACAAGGTTTATGGTTAAACTATTTATTTATGATATTGTGCCTCCAGTACGTTCATATCTTTCAATACAACTGAGGGATCAACACAATAAATGTGTAAACGCTGAGATCAGAATGTTTCTCCTCCTGATCATCAGATCTGAACTGATCAAACTCAATCTGACATCCATTTTTATTTTAGTATAGTATATATAGTTCAGGGAAAACATAACTGATGGACGTGTCTTTTTTTATTTTTTGTGACTTTCAGATCTTTCAGGACTTACTTTTCTTACCGACAGCTGTCGAGTGACACGTTAACAGGCTAGTGATGTGAGATGTGGTCGGCTACACAGGTGATGATGGACGTGCCGTGTTGTGGACTCATGTTTGAAGACTGGAGGTCGAATTATTCAGACTTCTCATCGAGCGTCCCTGCAGATTTCTGTGGGATCGTTGAGGCTCGACTCAGACTCGGGGGTTGTTATATTGAAATGAGCACATTTTTGAAACATCACATGTTTACAGTTGCAGACCTCAGTTCTGCAGAGCCTGAGGAAAGCGCTCCGTCCACACGTCCTCCATGAGAGTCTCCGGACGTCTTCATGTGGGCGGGGGTCCGCTGACGTATCTCAGAGTCAGGTGGAAGCCACGAGGCAGCCGGCTGCTGCGCTGGCACGGCGGCTCCAGGGCGACCCAGATCAGACAGGCCAGCAGAACCAGAGCTGCAGCCAGGAGGAGGTAGAGGAGGGCCGGGGAGAGCGAGGAGGAGGAGGAGGAGGAGGAGGAGGAGCAGGAGGAGGAGGCACCGGACACACTGTGGAGGAGGTGGAGGTGTTCGTTACTGGGCAACAGGTGGAGGAGAAAACTACAACCAGCACGACTGAATGTTTAATCAGCAGAACATTTATCAACCCACCAGACTGAGTTTGTGACTTTGACTTTTTAATTAGGATAACTTAAAATATAGATTTAGAAAACACATACAGGACGTTCTCATCCTCCGCCTTTATTCTGAAATCTGATAATTCCCAGTTTTCTGTCTCGTGTAGTGACAGAGGAGCTGAGATGGAGTCCTGAGTCCTGAGTCACTATCTGAGCTGAGGTTCTGTTCATTTTCAGGGGATTTCCCCTCACAGCGCTCCTCCAACACTCAATACATAAAACATGAAAAATATAAATTATTAAAAAACATTTTAGGAAGTCTCTTCCTGGCAGCTGGAGGAGGGGGTTATGGGAAGGCGATGGCCCTGGAGTTACCTCAATGTTTATAAAATCTTGGCACAGTAAAGACTTTATATATTCATTTCTACTAAATCTATAAAAGGAGCTCCTCCGCAGAGATTTGACGCAGGTCAGCATTTAATCATCTAATGACTTCAAAACTTTGTGCTGATAAATAATTTTCAGAGTGATTTTCTTTCCCTGTCAGATGAAAACAGATGAATGGAAATCTTTAAAAGGCCTAAATCATAAAAAGAAAAATCATAAATTAAGAGATAAATTGAAAAAAAAAATGCCAGTAACTGCACCAAAATTATATTAAAAACAAATGTATGTAAGTTAATCAGTTAGTAAAATCTGATTCTTTTTGCATTCATTTTTTATGATGAAGGAAAATTAAGTTAAATGCAGAAGTAATTCAAACTGATACATTCATGTCACATTTTCTGAATTAATTAATGCCTACATTTATTTTCAGTATTATTTTGGTGCATTTAATGGCATATTAGTTCATCTGAATCATTTCTTTCTTTTATTTTTGATTTTGGAAGTTTTAAACTTGCACAAAATCGAGTGTAACACCACAAACTGAGCACAGTTCTTGTTAATGACCTGATGATGAAAACCATGTTTGTTTGTTGGCATCTGACCTTCTGTCCTTTCTTCTTCTTCTTCTTCTCCTTCTCCATAAACATAAAGCGCCCTGTTCTGTTTTTTATCTGCGGTTTTTCAGAAACATCCCTGAAGATTCACAGCCGCTCTGAGAGTTTTATGTGTTTTCTAACCTTTGCTCGGCGAGAAGACGTTCAGGTTGGTCACAACAGGACGGCTCTTCATCAGCCTGAAGAACAGAGAGCTTCTGTTAGTCTGCAGCGGCTTCAGGCAACAACTTTCTAAGAAAATATCAGCTCAGGAATATCTGCCACACACAGTTTATACCTCCCCTCGGGGCATTAGTGACCCCGCTTCTTATTACTGATGCAGATTTATGGTGCTGTGTGTGTTACTGTTCATCAATAACACTTTAATTACTTTGAACTGGAGTAAATCCGCTTCCAAACATCTGAGTTATCGTCTTTATCACCCTGATGACCGACTGACGCATCATCTCACCTGAAGGACTGATCGAAATCGGTGCTTCATCCAATCAGACGAGGCTTTCAGGTCACGTGGCTGTGGAGTGTCGGGCTCCGTGATGTGGCTTCTGTCCAGGTGACACTGTAGCACAGGTACACATACAGACGCCTGTCAGTGTAGGGAAATAAAATCCAAATCAGACAATCAATATGAAAGTGATTTCTGCTGTTTTAATTTAATTCAAAACCCACAAAAAGGACATTTGAGCACAGTTTGTGGTGGTGGAGTAAGTGAGAAAATTGCAGGATGTTTTTTGGCAACGATCATCTAATTGTAGTCGGTCCAGTCGGAGACGGTTTTTATGTCTTCTGGTAAAAGTCCAAGTCTGTCAGGTGTGTCTACACCGATGATGAAACGCTGCCTAATATTTGATCAGCGTCTTCTCCAAGCTGTGATTTTAGACCTCTAAGAACCACGAGAAGGTGAAAAACAAGCGTCTTTACTTCTTCACTCAGGAACAGAATCAGCAGGAGGATTTTCTTTAGATTATTTAGATCTGACATGTTGGTTTGTGGATCCACAATCAACAAAACATCAAAGTTCCTTGTAGTTGCATTAATTAATAAGTAGACAAGTTAAGTAGGTAACAGTAAGTTGTTCACCACACAACAGCTCATGTTAGCAGCAGCTTGTTCCGCTCGCCGCCGTCCTGCCAGTGGAGAAGAGTCGCTCCTTTTTCAACTTCAAGGTCAATTTTGTTTTTTACTAACGACAAAACACCAAATTATCTGCATTTATATGGAACTAAGCTTCAGGAGCGTTCCACCTTAACTGTCCTCCAGGTTACGTCTCATTCTGAGATCGACTCTTCTCCACTGGCAGGACGGCGGCGAGTGGAACAAGCTGCTGCTAACATGAGCTGTTCAAAAACTCTCTTTTCATTAAACTCTGTGTACACAAACAGTGTTGTCAGTGCTGGTGTTCATGTGTAGAGACCCTGGTGATGCTACCAGCAGAGTTTCATGTTGTGTTGAGACTTCTTACTGTTTTAAAAATAGAGATTTTGATGCCAGCGTAAAAGTGCCCGTAGCACTCCCATTGAAAATGAGTTGGACCTGAAAACAAAAAGACTGTAAATCTTAAAAGTGGCTCTTTCATCGTCATTATGCTTTTACAGGAAGGTTTGACTCGTCTAGGTTGCATTTCGGCGAGAGTTTCGCTTCAAGTCCTTCAGACTTTCAGCCGAACACTGAGCTGACGAGGCGTCATGTGACTGACGGAGCGCTCTGTGAAGACGAGCGATGTTGGAACGATGCTTCAGACTCTGAACAACAAGCTGCTCCATAAACATCGATCAGCCCCTCGATTCTCTCCTTCACTGCTCTCAAATCTGGACTCGCAGGTTGATTTCTGCTCCAATTTGTTTTTGTTCTCGCTCGATAGTTTTGTCAGTAATGAACCTCCATTAGAAAGTGCCAGCGCTATTACGCACAAACACACATTTAATCAAACTCGCGTAATGCAAATGAGTTGCTCTAATTACAGTGACGCACAAACTCTGTCATCAGATTTGACCCTGAAAAACTCATTGGCCAACTTTTTCTTCCTGCTCTTCGCCTGCTTCACTACACAGAGTCATCTGTGGCCGGCTGTGAGTCACGAAGAGGGAAAACCAGACGAGGGAAGGAGGAAGTCGAGAGGAAGGGAGGAAACGAGGAAGTCTGCGTGTTTCTCTGCCTGTTTTTATGGCGACAGTTAAAGTGCAGCCAGACTCGATGCATAAATCAGGACTTTATGGATTCATTCGGCGGCCCGAGGAGAGCGGCGGACGAGATGGAGGAAGAGGAGAATAAATAGACGCTTTCACCGGTAATGAGAGAGGGAGAGAAAATGAAGGCTGAGGCCGATGATGGAGGGAGAAACAATGAAGGAGGAGAGACGGAGAGAGAAAACAGAGATGGGGCGATAGAGGGCAGTTATTCAGGAATCCATCTTTACAAAGGTGGAGGAAAATAAAGGCTGATGATTATGAATGTTGATGGAGCCTCCGATGAGAGAGGACATCACTCAGAGTGTGTGTGTGTGTGTGTGTGTGTGTGTGTGTGTGTGTGTGTGTGTGTGTGTGTGTGTCTGCTTTACATTTTGGGAACCCTCCTCCCGTTTCTGTGGCGCAGAATAATACTGAAGACAATAATGATGTGAGAGTGAAGCTGACCTTTGACCTTCACGTCATCTTTTTTCATCATATAAAGACTTTTGGCTACAACGTTTGTTATAGTTACATGAATTATTGAGTCCAAGCAGACGTTTCTGTCAAGTTTGAGGAAACTCCCTCCGAGGTGTTTCTGAGAACTCGTGTTCACGAGAACTGGACGCCGTCACGTCACTGTGACCTTTGACTGTTAAAAAGTGTGAATTTAAAGAAGTTCCCTCGCGGTGTGCTTGAGACATCACGTTAACAAGAACGGGGGACAAACAACAGGAGAAACATAACTCAAGAAATTAAAAATGTTCTTATTAAGCAACAAGAACTCGGCCGTCACAGCTGGTCTATCCAACAATCACCGCTTACAAAGTGGCTCCACTGATTCAATTAAACATGCTTCATTTCCTATAACTCCTTCACAATAAAAGACCCTCGTTATTGAGTCATATAAAAGCTTTAATTATGAAGCAGCGTCACAGGAAACGCTGTGTTTTCAGCAGCAGTAACTGAAAACGACTCCTGAGAGTGAAAATGATGAAACAGTCGAACACAGCAGACGTTTAAAGAACAAACAGGACGAGAGAAACTGAACACACTGACTTTAAATGCTCTTTCTCTCAGTCCTCCTGCACAAACACGAGTTGAGTATCAATCTGAGGGGGAGACGGTTTATTTTATGGGTTGTTTGAGGTCACGAGACGTCGGCTCGGCCCGTTTGGAGGCTCAGCTCAACAAAACTGCTGATGGAAAAGCGAATCAGGGCGGCTCGGCGTGTGAACCGTTCCCCGGAAAGCTTTATTTTTCATTTCAAACCGGCTGTTTCACCTCTAACTTCACCACAGACGCCAGAGAGAGTTTATAATAAAATCAATATTTAAGGGTTATATTGGTGCATTTAATTCATGTATTTCATTAGTTATTTTTTATTTTGGCGGTTTCATCTGACGCAGTACGTGTTGTACAACTGAAGCCACACATTCAATATATTGGGAAAATGGACTTGTTTTGAAGCCATCTTAGTTTTTGTTCAACAGGAAAACTTCTGATCTTTTTCCTTCTCTGCTCTGATAAGTCAGTCTGAGACTTTCAGTAATCGAATGCTGCTGTAACAGCTGGAGACGGTAAAGACAGCAGACACAAGGACATGACGTGTCACTGCGACGGAGGAAACAGCTCGAGCTCATAAATCTGCATCTGAACCGTCAAACGTCGCCTTTCTGACTGGATTCAACTATTCTGTCGTCCGTGGAGGAAAGACGGCCCAACAAGGTGGGAGTACGCCAGAGTGTTTCATGAGTCAGCTCAGCAGTTTTTACACAACCACATGTTTGTCCGTCTCACTTCCTGTCTGTGGCTCACAGCTTCGAGCCCATTGGTTTCGCATTTGTTTAATAAAACTACAGCGAGCAGCTTTTGCAGGACAATCAGGAGGAAATAGTGAATTTCTCTGGACTGTTTTCAGCAGACACATCATCAGTCATTGACAGATGATCCAGCGCACCTCTCCATCCGTCTGCACAGCTTTACAACAGGAAGTCGTCCTCTCTGGAGGGGCGGGGCTCTGGACTCCCAGCCACGCCCTCACACGCCCGCCGTCGAAGCTGACCGGCTCGCCTTCCTGTCCGTCAGGAGTCGAGGTCGCCCACTGGTCTCCGTGCAGCTGAGTCCCGCCCCGCTGGCTCTCTATTGGTGAGAAGACTCCGGGGTGGGCGTGGCCGAGCCATCCGTCAGACCTCTGCACAAAGAGAGAGGAGAATTAGTTTGAGATAAATCGTTGTGCTCGTTACTGTTCTTTCATCTGATGTCAGATTCAGTGTTTTCAGTCAGGTGGAGAGGGCGGTGTGAACCTTTGACCATCCGTTCAGCAGGAAAACATCAGCGGCTGATGACGATGTAAGAACTTGATCTGAACGTTTCTCTGTGGTTGGAGTAAATCTATTTCTGCTTTTCTAAAAAAGGATAATATTGTCAGTGGCAGTCATGTCCCTCGTCTCGTATAATGAGGCGACGTTGCTGTCGCTGAGGAACACAAACGAGGCGTTAAAGCAGGACTGTTCTGTGGCTGATACGACTTCCTGCTGAAGGTTTTTAAAAGATTGTTGAACATCCTCAATGGTTCAAAGACTCGAAAAGATGAACAACGTCACAGTCCAGCAAACCAGAACCACGAATGTTGTTTTGGAGGACAGGATGTGGGTCAGTACTGAAAAGTGTTTACAGGTTGATGATAAATTAAATTCTCAACAAAAACGTCTTTTTCCTTCGGCAGATTCGACACTTCACGCGAGGACGAACCACTGGGAAAGTTGTATAATGATGAGATGCTTTGCAGAAGTTCAGCACAAGAGAAACACTTTGATGATAAGACTTTAGTTTGAGCACATCTTTCTACTTCTATATCACTGAGAAGTTTGGAGTTGTTCTGGAACTGAAGTATTTGGTGTGCAGGACGCACAACAGAGTGAAACCACGACCGCCTGGAAGGACGGAAACCTAAAACGTATGCAAATATTATGCAGGAAAAAAAAAACAGTGTGTACATGATGTGTAGTTAATGAGCTGAAATGTTTCAGTCTGGAAGTGACGGAGCTGAACGCCGGAGGAGGAAACTCTGCAGGCACGTCTTCGGAGTCGTACTCAGGATTCACGCGGCGTGCGAGCGCCCGGACACGAGGTCACGCGGTCGCAGATTTAATGAAGTACAACACACATCGAGTCCTCCGGGCAGACGGCGCCGAGCCGAGCCCGCGGGGAGGCCGTGCTGACATCACGCCTTCATGAAGCCAATGAGAAGGATTATTATAAAAAAGTGGTACACGGCCTGTGATGTCTCTGCTGGGATGTAATCAGATGCTAATTCAGTTTTACGTGTGTTTGCTCGTCTCTTCTCCTGTTGAGCTTCAGGTTCAACAACAGTGCAACAGTGTGTGGGTGAAACAGACAGAAATCCAGAGTGCAGAGCTGCAGGCTGGCAGAGGAGGATACTCAGATTACTCTAAATATTCACTGTCTGGTCTCGTCTCTTTTCATCCACGCACGTCTCCTCCTTCTCCATCGTTCTGCGGTTCAGTCTCCCTGTCGTACGGCCGCTAACACACTCCTGCTTCTGCCTCTGCGTCTCATCGTAAAAAAAAAAAAGAAAAGCTAAAAAAAAGGAAACCAGCGCCGACAACATATAGAGGTGCCACATCCTGCAGGTGTCATCAATAAATCAGCAGAAGAAGAGGGGAACGGTTGTAACCAGCTCGTAAAGCCCACGCTCGGCGAGGGGAGAACATTTTTAGATGTAGCTGGTGAACATCAATGACTGTGTGTGAGTGTGTGAGATAAAGACAGACAGACAGACGAGCCTCTGGGCCATGTAGCATCTGGGTCAGAGCAGAACAACAGAAAAGAGAGCGAGTACCATGAATTAGAAGAAAAGCTCCACATGGTTTGTGCTTAAATTTAGGCCTGATGTGGCATCTGTGCCGCCGGGCTGTCCTCCGACACATCGGTTCAGACGTTACGAGTAAATAAATGAAAATAAAGTCTTCATACAGGCAGCGGTGAATTATAATCTGTTAAAGAATCATGAGGAGATGAAGTGAGACGGTGCAAGAGAACGGCAGGCGAAGCGCTCAGTGGGAATGTTGACTGTTGGATCACTATT
This sequence comes from Acanthopagrus latus, assembly GCF_904848185.1. NCBI lineage: Eukaryota > Metazoa > Chordata > Actinopteri > Spariformes > Sparidae > Acanthopagrus > Acanthopagrus latus. The sequence continues at coordinate 1,485,301 of NC_051040.1, read as the reverse complement.
TTAATTTTGACAATGTCATGACATTTATTCAGGTCTGTACCATATAAAACGTGTTTTTCTCTGGTCGTTTACAATGTCAGTCTTCTTCTTTTCCCCCATGATGCATTTCACTTTCATCAGAAAGTCAACTCACCAGATCTGCTTCCTGGTTCTCATCAGTGATGTCAGACTGAGAGCTGAGGTAGCTCCGCCTCTTCACACCGTCTCTGTGACACAGACCTATAAACACACAGCTCAGAAAATCATTACAGCTGAAGTCCTGAACGTTCAAGTCGTCTTTCGGGTTCATCTCAAGACGTTTTATCAGTCGACAGTGAAAAGACTTTGTGTCACTTCCTACCTGTGCTGGCACTGAAGTAAGACGAGTCGGCGTCCTCACGGGAGACCGAGCGTCCGATGTCGACTGAGGGGTCCCACTCCAGCCCCAGGTGCTCATGGGAAGGTGAGGACGGAGAGGGAGGAGGAGGAGGCAGGTGAACGGGTGAAGGCGGCTCTACTGAACGACCAGGATCCAGGTGAGATTTATCAAGCGCTCCCTCGTCTTCCAACAGACTCTCTGAAGGACAACCAGAGTCTGTCGCCTGAGACAGGATCCAGTCGTCTTCAAACACCTGGAGGAAGAGGAGGAGGGGGAGGAAGAGGAAGAGGAAGAGGAAGAGGAAGAGGAGGAAGGAGAGGGGGAGGAAGAGGGGGAAGGAGAGGAGGAAGAGGAGGAAGGGGGGGAGGAAGAGGAAGAGGATGAGGATGAGGATGAGGAAGAGGAGGAAGAGGAGGAAGGAGGGGGGAGGGGGGAGGAAGAGGAGGAAGAGGAGGAAGGAGGGGGGAGGAAGAGGGGGAGGAAGAGGAGGAGAGAAAAGCTTTTAAAGGAACCAACAACTTTACACAAACACTCTGTTTAGTCTCATTTACAGGAGCACTGCGTGACAGCAGTCGTCCGATGATGTCACGATGATGTCATGTCATTAAACAGGGTGTGTCTGCGGTCTGAAGTCAACACGCCAGCAGCAGGTTGTCCGACTCTGCTGGGTGTGTTTGTTGTGCACATCATCTGTGATTGTACTTCCAGAAACACACTGGACTCAAACCTGAGCTGAGTACTGATGATACTGATGATATTAACTGAGAGACACTGGTTTCTAAAACTAATGCAGTGATCCACATCTGTCCACTCCAGCTCTAAAATATGGAGGAAACCTTTAATGTGATCAACCTGGTGCTGACTGAAATATATAAAAGATTTTAACAAACACATGTCAAATTTGAATTCAATGAATTGAGTGTTTGAGGGCGAGCTGAGTGTCTGTGCTCGTCCCTGATCTCCAGCCAGGACTGAGAAATGAAGCTCGACCTTCAATAAGAGCTAAAAGTTTAGATATTTCAGTCTCTGCTGCTTTGATTTTGGTTCTTACTCTTAAAAATCTGAGTCTCACCAGTTCCCTTCCTTTATAAAGTACAAACTATAACTATAACTTTATACGGCACCTTTCACTTCCCGCCTGCAGACGTCCTGTGACCTCGATAACAGTGAATCTTTACAGTCGCAGCATTCAAATGTGTCCTCGGTGCACCCTCATATATATTGACTTGTGTGTATTCAGCGCCATTAAATTCAGCTGTTACTGTGTGTGTGTGTGTGTGTACCAGTCTCATGCTCAGCAGCCGGGTGTGTGTCCGTGCGACGTTGTTGTAGACGAGGCTGCAGCGCCGCAGCAGCTCCAGCAGGCGGCTCTCCACGTGCTGAGCGTCGGCCGGTTGGCTGCGCTGGATCAACGCCTCGCCGCGCTGCAGCAGCGTGTTCACACGGCCCGAGTTCACGCACACACACTGCTGGAAGGACTGCGCACACACACACACACACACATACACACACATAAATAAACAGGAAGTAAAAATACTGAACGCCGTGTGTTTGGTGCTTTACGACACACACCTGGAGTCGTCGCAGCTTTTCGCAGGTGTTTCCTGTCAGGTGATCCACCTCAGTCAGACGGCCGTCGAGGTCAGCCAACCACAGAGCGAGCTCCTCCCTCTCTGCCTCAAACTCCTCCCACTCTGACACAAACAGCTGAGAGAAAAAGGTGGAGATGAAAATCAGCAAGCACGAAAACAATCCACGGAATTCTTCCTCTCTGCTATAAAATAATGATGATTATTAAAGAACTAATAATTTTATGTTATTATTCTTATGTTGGTTTCTGACCTTCAGTCGCTCAGTGATGGATTCCAGTTTGGCGTTCACGTCGTCCCATCGCTGCCCGCACTCCCTCGCCGACACCAGCAGCCGAGCCTTCATGGCGCCCTGGAACAGTCGAGTCAGCGTTCGGTTCCTCCGGGTCAGACTGTCCAACTGGACCAGGCGCGACCCGGCCTCGCACCGCAGCCTCTGCACACACGTGAAAAGCATGTGTGCACCAAATGTTACTTTAACTACAGCTACATGCAGCGGACTTCATTACCCATAAATCCTGTGTGTTCAGGTCAAACACGTTATTTTCTACATGATTTAACAAGTGAAAACTCCTCTGCATCACAGCTGCTTCTGCCTCTGCTGAGTCCAGATATTTACTGCTGGCGTGACTCAAACCACAGACTGACATTTAAAAACAGCTGGATTTAAACCTCTGCAGCACTTGTGATGTGTTACAGCTGATTCACCTGCCTGCTCCTCCACTGCAGCAACAACAAGTGTCTACAACAGAAAAACCGTATGCTGTTTCTTCCGGTTTGCTGGAGCTGCAAGAGGAGATTGGATCAGATTTCCCAGCAGAATTTAATTTGGACAGAACCAGGAGAAGCCTTTCAGCCGCTGGACGGACGCTGTGCTCTGCTGCACACTCAGACTTTGGGATTTAAGGTTGTAAGACGACTGGATTTAGACATAAACACCACCTGCATCAGCTTTACGTCTGGCTGCAGTGATACTCACACTCTCCCTGGATTATGTCTTTAACCCACCTGAACTTTCAGCCTAACGTTGCTTTAAATCCAGCGTTTCTCCCCTCAGGGCCTCAGAAAACAAATACATTTGCTGAAGACACAAAAACTTTCATTCTGACGATGATTCCCGACACAGGGGAGATTTAATTAGTTGTGTGTTTCATCACTTCTCACCTCAAACTTCCTCAGTTCGTCCTTGGCAGTGACATAGGTAACGAGGGCGGGGTTAAAGGAGCTGGCAGCCTGCTCGGCCAATCGCAGCCAGGAGTCCAGGTGGGCGTGTTCTTTCATAAACTCGTGCCAGAGGACCCACCTCCTCTCCAACCTGCGAACACAAAGACACACAGTTAGATGTCCAAATCAAGTCCAAGAGTCCAGTGTGAGGTTCTGATGGAGACACTCACTGTCCACATCCCTGCAGGTCTCCATCTTGGCTCCAGCCGTCGTCCACCTGCTGCGTTTCCTCCTCATTCAGAGACAAGGAGGGAAGGAAAAGAGACGAGGACAGATCCAGAGACAGATCCATGTCCCTCACTTCCTGTCCAGGCATGACATCACTTCCCCCAGCGGCGGCGATGGAAGGAGGACAGTCCGGTGGGAATGCAGGCATCCTGACATCACGTGACCTTCACCTGGTGAGAAACAAGGCACAGACTTTATTCTTCATATTTATCTGATTACGTGACAATATTTTATATTTTCAGTCGACAAAAACTAAGCTGACACAGATTCAACCACGCGGAACTTTTGGATGTGCTTGTTTTTGATTGGTTTAATAGATCTGGCTGCTTGTACGCGAGCATCCGACCATTTTTACAGTCAGCTATAAGAAGTTCTTACATCATGCAGGAACATCTGCAGGCATTTTGTTGTTTTCTGGGCAGTTGTTGGAGGTTTGAGACCTGCTGACAGCAGCTCTGCTCTCGTTAACATGCCTCCATGTTCTCAGTTTTCACTCATCACTTTGTTCACTCAAACTAAGAAAAACTGTGACACATCCTCGACTGTCAGCTGCCATTTCATCATTCAAACGACCTGGAGGAAACCGCTGCAGGTGGACAGTACATGCAGTTAAATCATTTGTTGTACATGAGTAGACTTTGTCACTGTGTGCAAATAAAGTTCTCAATAAAATACACAATAAGTAAACAAAGAGAGACAAAGACAACGATGTGAATACTTCTGAGAGGGTCTAGTTGTGGTTTATTAGATGCAAAGTGCAGGAGATGTTGATGAGTTTGATCTCATACACTGAAATCACACGAACACACAGGCAGGTGTGCTCATGTAGGTTTTGGAGAGATCTTCATTCACTGTAGCCCCTCGAGGACGAACGAGGACGCCAACGATTTAACGAGCTGAATTAAACTTGTCTGAGTCTTTGCTGCCGGCAGAGACGTGAAGGAAAGCAAACAAACCCTAAATCCTCTGAGCAAAGAGACGCACACAGACACACAGCGGAGCAGTGATTCATTATTATCACCAGCACACACACACACACACACACACAACTGGAGAGAGAGCGAGTGAGCGTTAACACAACACCGAGGTCTGATTTACATGTAAAGGACAAACCTGCACCTTTCATTTGCTTCACACTGGTAGTCTGAGTGTAATTATCTGCTGGTTTACAGACGCAGCAGCTGATCACAGACCAACATCCAGCATCGTTCTCTGAACTGCATGACGTTACAATAAAATTCATTATGTATTTTCCACCCAGAAATGAAGCTCTTGGATAAACAACAATGCTGCAGTCACTCTTAGTCTGACTGGGAGAAAGCAGTGAATGGAAAAATGTGGTTTGAGATGTTTTCACCTTCTTTGTGTGTATTTAGTCTTCAGGAGAAGTTGTGAGGCCACGAGGGCGAGTGTCTGCAGGAACAGCTGATCGCTTCAACTAGTCCACATGAAAAGATCAGTAAACCTTCAGCAAGCCTGTCGACAAATATTCAGGTGAAAGCAAAACTCAAGAACTCAGCTCGGGTTTAATTTACCACATTAGTGCTGACTTCATGTTGACCAGCTCACCTTAAAAATATACACTTTGATGCTGAAAGTGTGAGAAGAAATAATACCTGAGCTGCAACAATCAGCTGACTTGCAAACTATTTTGTGTCTTTTTCAATTAAAAACATCATCATCTGGTTCCAGCTTCTTACATGGAAGATCTGTGATGGAATGACTTAACCATTAAACATGTGAGTGATCCTAAAAACATTTTAGTAGGAAAACAAGACCAACTCATAGCCACTGAATGGCATCAGAAGAAGCTCACTCATTCAGACTGCCAGGGATCGAACCCTCAGCTCTGCCTCCTGAGCCACAGCGTCCTTGAAGCTCAGAGTGGAGATGCTGCTCCCT
>NC_051040.1:1470000-1477500 GCF_904848185.1 Acanthopagrus latus | reverse complement strand
CAACACTCGCTCCTCTTCTCTCCTCTCAGGATCTGACCACGTTTCTTCTTCTTCTCCTCCGCTGTGATCCATCAGGTCACATCTGGACAGAAATCTGCTGTCGAGCTTTGAAGACACCAACAAGAAGAATATCACCCAATCCAACGGGTCACTGGTTCTGTTTGTTTCACTGTTCTCGCCTGTTTCCTGGAGCTGAATCGATACCAAGTTAAAGTTCCTCTCAGAGGTGAATATGTCTCTTTTTCCACCAGAAGCAAAGGAGGAAGTGGTTTAATGTCGACACCTGCTGAGTCTCAGTTCAGGTCTGCATCCTTCAGAGGAGCATCTGCAGTCTGTTCAGTCTCACCTGTCTGTGAACACAACGCAACAAACGAGCTGTGTTCGTTTACACAGCTTCAAAATAAAAGCACCAAAACTACTTGTTGAGTTTTAGGAAAAGATCGTAACAATCCCGACTGAGTATTTGTCTCTTTCGAGACTTGAACCACCAATACATTTTCGTTTAAAAAGCTCTATTCGTGTGACATGATGCATGAAATACCCTTTAAACTGTTTATATCCACCTGATGATATCACGCTGCCAAATTTAGATTTTCTGGCTTTCTCACCACGAGCATGAAAATCACTGTCTTACACTAAATCTTTACCTCGTCATACTTTTGTTTCCTGTCCTCTCCGCTGCCTCAACATCCTGTTTCAACAGGAAGTACAGTAATAAGGAACTCAGAATAAAGAGTCACGCTCTTGAACGCTGCTTCACCGAGACTTTATTATTGAAGATAACATTTTTGTCCAGCTTAATTTGCATTCGATTATTAACCTTGTTTCGAGGTATCTACACTGACAGCTCCTGACTGCAGGAGGACTGGAACTTATCAGATCCTCCTCTGGAGCTCCACTTTAATTTAATGAATTAAAAGACAATCTAGTTTCAGGAAGCTTTATCTCGGATGTCTGAAGTTTCTGGTTCTTACATCGAAAGTCAAAAAGCTTTTACTGCTTTTAAAAAGGTCAAACAGTGGCCTGCTTCTGATGCTGCTTTCAAGAAATCTCAGCGAGACACTTTTCCTTCCCTGTTGGCAGATGTTTGTGTTCGATAGCAGCAGATTTCTCTGGATTACATAATGTTTTATGTCTCTGTAACGCATGTTGCAGCTCTGCCTGCAGGAAGCCACCAGCAGCCAGACAGAGCAGCGTGAGGGAATGAGAGGAGGCAGCTCGTCTTCACTATTAACACTCACCCCCGCTGAGATGATGAGGAGATCAGCTCCTCTGCTGTACAATGCACCGTAGCAGGAAACGGGAAGGAAGTGAGTTCATGTTATTAAGATTAAGAAAATGGCTTTTGTTTGACCTGATGGTGATACGGAGCTGAGGAGGAGATTGAGGCGAGGGGAGGAGAAGTGAAGTTAGACTCGCAGGACTCAGCTTTAGACTTAAAGAAGATTTAAATAATATCCGCGTCCTGAGACAGAAACCTGGAACTGGCAGTTAAATGAGAGCGGAGCGAGGTTTATACGCAGCTTTATTAGGAAGGTGGTCAGAGGTGGATTTATGCCCCGAGGTCTGCGTATAAACTGGAGGACATTCAGCGGCGGAGGTGATGATGTTCACAGAGTCGATGTGAAGACAGCAGAGGAATATATGATGAGTTTGCTCTGATGGAGATCCACCTCCATGCAGACGTGAAAGATTCTCCATCGATGTGCAGACGGATCCTGATCACATTAAAGAAGCATGAAGCAGCTGGTGGAGGGTTATTTGCTTCACCACACGTCTGTGTCTGACGTAGACGTAGGCCAGTTTGACGACAAGAGTTCAGCCTCCTGACACCCTGGTGCATGAAGCTGTTGCTCAGCCTGGTGGAGGCACCTGGAGGAGGCACCTGATGGAGGCACCTGGAGGAGGCGCCTGGAGGAGGAGCCTGGAGGAGGCGCCTGGTGGAGGAGCCTGGTGGAGGCACCTGGTGGAGGCACCTGATGGAGGCACCTGATGGAGGAGCCTGATGGAGGAGCCTGGTGGAGGAGCCTGCTGGAGGCACCTGGAGGAGGCGCCTGGTGGAGGAGCCTGGAGGAGGAGCCTGCTGGAGGCACCTGGAGGAGGCGCCTAGTGGAGGCACCTGATGGAGGCACCTGGAGGAGGAGCCTGGTGGAGGCACCTGGAGGAGGCGCCTGGTGGAGGCGCCTGGAGGAGGCACCTGGAGGAGGCACCTGGAGGAGGCGCCTGGTGGAGGAGCCTGGAGGAGGAGCCTGCTGGAGGCACCTGGAGGAGGCGCCTAGTGGAGGCACCTGATGGAGGCACCTGGAGGAGGCGCCTGGTGGAGGAGCCTGGAGGAGGAGCCTGCTGGAGGCACCTGGAGGAGGCGCCTAGTGGAGGCACCTGGTGGAGGCGCCTGGAGGAGGCGCCTGGTGGAGGAGCCTGGAGGAGGCGCCTGATGGAGGCACCTGGTGGAGGCACCTGGTGGAGGCACCTGATGGAGGAGCCTGATGGAGGAGCCTGGTGGAGGAGCCTGCTGGAGGCACCTGGAGGAGGCGCCTGGTGGAGGAGCCTGGTGGAGGCGCCTGGTGGAGGCGCCTGGTGGAGGCACCTGGTGGAGGAGCCTGGTGGAGGCGCCTGGTGGAGGCACCTGGTGGAGGAGCCTGGTGGAGGCGCCTGGTGGAGGAGCCTGGAGGAGGAGCCTGGAGGAGGCACCTGGTGGAGGCGCCTGGTGGAGGCACCTGGTGGAGGAGCCTGGCGGAGGAGCCTGGTGGAGGCGCCTGGTGGAGGCACCTGGTGGAGGAGCCTGGCGGAGGAGCCTGGTGGAGGCGCCTGGTGGAGGCACCTGATGGAGGAGCCTGGCGGAGGCACCTGGTGGAGGAGCCTGGTGGAGGCGCCTGGTGGAGGCGCCTGGTGGAGGCACCTGATGGAGGCACCTGATGGAGGAGCCTGGTGGAGGAGCCTGATGGAGGCACCTGGTGGAGGCACCTGGTGGAGGAGCCTGGTGGAGGCGCCTGGTGGAGGCACCTGGTGGAGGAGCCTGGTGGAGGCGCCTGGTGGAGGAGCCTGGAGGAGGAGCCTGGAGGAGGCACCTGGTGGAGGCGCCTGGTGGAGGCACCTGGTGGAGGAGCCTGGCGGAGGAGCCTGGTGGAGGCGCCTGGTGGAGGCACCTGGTGGAGGAGCCTGGCGGAGGAGCCTGGTGGAGGCGCCTGGTGGAGGCACCTGATGGAGGAGCCTGGCGGAGGCACCTGGTGGAGGAGCCTGGTGGAGGCGCCTGGTGGAGGCGCCTGGTGGAGGCACCTGATGGAGGCACCTGATGGAGGAGCCTGGTGGAGGAGCCTGATGGAGGAGCCTGGTGGAGGCACCAGCGGTCCCTCAGGCTACGTTCTCTATGTGCTGCAGGCGTTTGCGTTGGAGGCGATGCAGCTTCCACAAACATCAGACGTGTGATCCAGGTCACAGCTCAAACAGGATCAAACATGAACTCGTCTCCTCGCTGACTTCTGTCACCTTCTCATGAGGTCACGTTAAACATCCCCACAGAACTTTATCTGCACTCGTTGGGTCGATACTGACGTGAACATCTGACGATTTAAAATCACTTACAAAACATGTTTTCATCCTCAAGTATCATCTGCAATCGACAGTTCTGAGGTTACAGATGCTGGAGTTTGAAAGATGAACCTTTGTGTATCACAGACTGATGCAGTCTGATTTTTGAAGGACTTTCTAAATCTAAAGAGTCAAGGTTTATCTGACTGTATTCACTGATGAGACCAACATGTGTTCCACCTCCTGCTGCAGCCTTCGTGCAGCTCAGTCTGGTTTTTAACCTGTTCTGTTACGGCGTGTTCACCTGACCAACGAGGTGACATTTTAATTTGTGTGTGACCTTCACGTTCAGAAAGCTCCACTCAAACTGACATCCAGCAATACTGTGTGTGTGTGTGTGTGTGTGTGTGTGTGTGTGTGTGTGTGTGTGTGTGTGTGTGTGTGTGTAGTGAAGCACTGCAGGTCAGCGAGTGCAGTTTGGAAAATGCTGGAGCGAGGCAGTGAAATGCATCACTCGCTGAAGTTTCAGCGGCGAGGAAAAAGAGATGAATGGCTCCTATTAGAGCGCGGCAGCTTTAGAGGGAAAGTGATATTCAGCTGAGGAGGTGATGAAGGTGAGGGGAAGTTAAGACTATTAGAACCGAGACTGATTAAAATAACGTCTGCGTCCCGAGACAAAGTTAATCATCCCCTCTGCTCCTCAGCTGAGAACACACACAGGCTGAAACCTGAGCTCTCGCGGCTGCTGTGTCGTGAATCTTCTCATCCTCTCAGACGCTCCAAGTTTGTAACATGGAGATAAAAAGAGGTGAAAACTGTGTCGGCTGAGGGAGAGGGAACTCTTCTCATGAGCCGCAGAAGAAAGAAAGCAGCATTAAGGAGACGAAAACACATGAACAACACATGAACTGATGAAGGTGCTGATCTACACATCCAGCAGCCACAGAGCAACACGACCATCACACCCGACATGGATTCACTTTCTGTTTGCTCTGGTTTGGTCTCTACCACCCTCCAGTATCGAGCTTTATCACTTTATCTACTTGGCAGCTGAGACTCGACCCGAACAGTCGCTCTGGAACCCTCAACCGTGAGCGAACATCTTGACAGCCATCGCTCTGTGATGGACGCTGATCCTTTGTGGTTCACCATCTGGACGTTTTTTTATTTGACATCAGGATATCATAGTTTCGTGGGTGATGACGTCATTCGTAGGAGACACAAATACAGTGAATATTATCGTCTAGGCCAAGAGAAGGAAGGAGTGTGACGTCACCAGAGCCTTTCTGGGAAGACGTTCGACACGAAGCGAAAGAAAGACAAAGTTAAAACAGTCGCTGTCAGGAGGCAGCACAGCACAACTTCCTGTGGCGGCTTTCAGAAGGGCCCGTTTCTAAGTCAGGTGGTATCGGATCGGTGCAGGGAGTCACATCCTCGCCTGATGCTGATATGGAATCAGAGACGTCCTGGATCAGCATGAAGGCTGTAATGAAGGTGAGTGTACCTTCACTCCTGATCACAGGCCTGATCTGAACTGTCCTCCAGCAGCCGAGCGAGGCCTCACTGCACCGGACCTTCGCCTTCTTTCTAACCTTGTGACGACTCTCTCACTCTGAAACGGATCGTGTTTTAAAACCCCCGAACACCAGCAGCCTGTGTGTGTGTGTGTGTGTGTGTGTGTGTGTGTGTGTGTGTGTGTGTGTGTGTGTGTGTGTGTGTGTGTGTGTGTGTGTGTGTGTGTCCTCTGTCTCCTCCGCTGTCAGAAACCCTCCTCCTCCTCCTGGACTGTGTCGTACAGTACGACTCTGTTGCCTTTAGTTCGTCTCCACCTGCAGAGTCGGAGGTCAGCCAGCCAGAAATACACCACCTCTAACTGCTCCATGACAACACAAGACACAAGTTTACCAGGACAATCGCTGGAGAAATAACACCTCCACATCTCCTCGCTGCCCCGAACATGAGTTCATTATCTCGTCTGGACAAAAGGAAGCTGGAGGCGAACAAACAGCCTTTCTGTCCTCCTCAGAGACAGACAGACAGAAACACAGAAGAAGAAAGAGGAGAAGGAGGAGAAGAAGAAAAACGAAAAACGTGAAGAAAAACAAGAAGTAGAAGAACAAAAGAAGAAGAAGAAGAAGAAGAAGAAGAGGGATACCTGATCTCAACTATCTCATTACGTAGAGACGTTGGGGGACGAGGAGGAAATGGAAAAGGAGGCGGTGAGAACATCCGGAGGGGGAAAGTTTACAAATCCTCCTGAAAATAACCAACAGGAGGAAAACAGAGTGGTGGAGCTGCAGGGGAAGACAGACTCCACACAGTGTTCAGGGATGTTCTACATTTCTCTCATCGTCAACACTTCCTGGAGTCTTTCTCCTCCACAGCTCAGACAGAACACATTCACAGCCACGTCGCCGGACGAGCAGCATCGATTCGTCCTCCCTCCGTGTCAGATGTTAATCGAGTGTAAAGAGGAAAGAAGTCAACTCAGCCTGGAAGTGGATGAAAGAGAGCGTTTCACATTAACCGTAATCAGAGACTCCGTTCAGCCCAACAATTCCTTCTGTGTGTGAAACAGTAGATTTGCTGTTTCAGTGAAATGTGAGATGTTTCCTCCTCGGAGGGCTCAGAGAGCGAGTCAGGACACTTCAACACGTCTTCAAGCCTTTAATGTGAACAGAGTCACATGCAACCGTCCAGCGCCTCGGTTACATCGTCTGTTCATTCAGTTCCCACGTCCTGCTGCTGCTGCCCAGCCAACAGCAGGATCATTTCATGACTTTACACATCTGCACACGAGATATTGATTATTTATAGTTGTTTGGTCAATAAAATGTCAGAAAAAGGTGTAAAAACATGAAGATGACGTCCTCAAAACTCTCGTTCTGTCCACAACACAAAATGTATTCAGTTTACTGTCAAAAAAAATCAGACAATTTGGAATTTAAATAATAATAATAATAATAATAATAATAATAACAGAACGCTCAAACTAATTAAATCAATTGCCAGAATATTTGCTGGTTAATTTAATGGTCATTGCAGCTCTCATTAGTTTGTACTTGAGACCTGAGAACAAATACTTTTACACCATGTTCTGACAACAACTAATTGATTAATAATTAGCTGCAGCCCTGAAACTGACGTCTCCGTCTGATGACCTCACCGCTCTCTTCTCTTCTTCACTGTTTTTAAAAACACTCCGCGTACGTTGATTTCTGTCAGACGCTCCTTCAGATCTCAGTGTAAACATCAGGGCCAATCGTCTCATTTGTTGACTTCCTAAGAGTTAATGAGCCAATCATGTGTTGATCTTCAATAAAAAATACCTTGGATGGAGCGCGTTTCATGGACTGCTGGGAATAAACTTGGTCCTTCATAAATCCAGATAATCAGATCTCAGTGCAGGACGACTGAATCTGACATTTGAGCTGTTTGACTGTGAAAGACTCTCTGAGGTGTCGTGACCGTGAAACACCAACCGCATCGTTTAAAAACACCCATTTATTTTTCTCAAAAAACACAGAAACAGCAGTCCAACATTTCTCAGTTTAGATTTATAAAACCAAATTGGACAGACGTGACGTTAGAACTCCCAGCTCCGTGATTATGTCAAATTTAGTTTTCAGGCTGAGGAGGACTTTGAAATTTCTAAAGGTGTCAGTGGAGCCTTTTCACCGAGCAGATCTTAATCTCATGACCCAAATACGCCGACGTTTCTCTGGAGATTTGAATGTTAAACTAACTAAGCTGGAAGTGGCGTCACGAGGCGGCAGAGAGCAGCGAGTGATACGGACTGAAAGGGGAAAGTGTTTGAGTTTGGGATGAGATGAGAGGATCACAGGCGGGAGAGCGGAGGAGAGCGAGATGACATCCCTCAGACTCTGATAAGATGTTCATGTCTTTAACTACACGACACACCAACAAACATTCCACCACCAGAGCTGCATCAGGACGCTGACAGCGAGGCGG
>NC_051040.1:1455000-1465000 GCF_904848185.1 Acanthopagrus latus | reverse complement strand
TGGGACGCGGCCCTGCTGCTCTACTTTCCATCGGTCATCAAACCATAAACGCATAAAACTCCCTGATCCATTAACAAACTGTAGACATGGATTAATACTTAATCAGAAAACACACTGATGGAAGCTTCATCCTCAACTCTGAACTGTGTGTGTCACTTGTTTGTAGCCTTTCAATATAAAATACACCATAATAAACATAAAGTAATAAAGAGTGAAAGTAAAATAGGTAATACACAGAAATGGGGACATAAAAGGAACAATTCATCCCAAATGTGAAATTCAGCCATTATCTTCTCCCAGAAAAAACATTTCTGGAGATTGATTCAGCAAAACAGCATTTCAGTATCATCCTAAACAACTGAGGGAATGTGGGACTTGTTTCAAAACTCCATTAGAACTTAGCAAAATTAGCTGTTAGCACTTCCTGTTTGTAGTGAACCTGTGAAAGTTCAGACAAATATCACCGGATCACTGTGAAACTGAAGAAAACATAAAAACATGATTTTTCTAAGGCAAGTTCTGCACGTGTAAGGAGCATGTCTGTTTTGAGGCTTTCTATGTGGATTCATGGAGTCATCATCTCTATGAAGCTCCACAAATGTTTTGTGGATTATTTAACTTCTCCGGACTTTGTGTCTGGATGGTTGTGAGGAGATCATGACTCTGTTAATCCATTTAGAAAACCTTAAAAAGAAAATGGTGCAGAACTTGCCTTAGAAATCTCTTGATTTTAAGTTTTCTTCAGTATCAAAATAATCCAGTGAAAGTTGTCTGAACATCTGCAGGCTCACTGCTAACAGGAAGTGCTAACAGCTAATTCTGCTAAGTTTTAACAGACTTTTGGAGTATTTTTTATTTCTTTTGTCAGCCAGACAGAAACCAAATATGTAAAAACACTGGATTCTGATTAACACTTGTAATACTGTTGCCATCAGATACATGTAACCTCTCACAGTTTGCCAAACCTCCCTTTAATCCCCAGAATAAATACGATGACATGACCTCTGTGTCAACCCTGAAACTGGAGCAGCCGCCATTAATCTTATTATTCACACGCGTTCCTTTCAAACTGCGACGATTCAAAATATCTGCTGTGAAAGCTGAGTAGCTGTGTTTTGGAGATCGTCTTTCAGTTTAACCATGAATACAAAGAAGGTGGCATGTATGACCTTTCTGAGCTCGGCCTGATGAGGGAGAGACCTGGGTGGACAAGTCATGTGACCTTTGTCAAAGTCGAGTCCTGGCAGCAGGTTTGACCTCGCTGAAACAGATATTAGCAGAGACTTGACACGGCTGCAGCAGTGTGAGCTCTTCCCTCTGCAGCTCACTGGAGATTCATATTTCAACACACTGCGCCGACACTTCCAGCTGTCAGACGGCTGCTGTGAGTCGTTGTGCAACAGAGGCGTCCTGGAGAGCTGCAATCAGTGATGCACAGGTAAACAAAGCCAGTGCGTCTGTCTCTTTAACAACACACCGCTGAAATGTGCTCACACCATGATTTGCAAGACAAAACTGCAGTCGTATATCTTGTTTACATCTGTGAGTTATGACGTAGTGGCGCACAAATCAAATAAACTACACTAAGAGTGGAAAGTATGTCAGTTATGTTTACATGAGCTTGTATACATTTTACCTCTTACAGAGGACGACTCTGGTGGGACTCAAACTCACAACCTTTGAATTCCTTCTCCTAAACTTGCCTAGAAGTCCAACACACTATCCATTGCACCACAGAATCTGAAAAACCTTTAGAATCAGGATCAAAATGAAGGAGCAGGTCTTGGATAGTTGTAATTTTCAGATAATAACTCAGAGCTGCTGACCAGCAGGCGGCGCTGTGGTGCATGGATGGTGCGAGCACAAAGTAGAGATTAAATTGTGTTCAAGTCCCACCAGAGTCGCACTTTAATGGTTTGCAGGGTCAGTCGACAAAGGAGAAGAGCCAAAATTGCCCCAAATCATCTTTCTTAACATTGTTCTCAGTTGAGATGGTTTGTGGAGTTACGCTCGCATCATGACTCAAGTATCAACAACCCTCACAACTCATTAAGGCCAACTCCAGTGGGACTCGAACCCTCAACCTTTGAATCACATCTTCAATGTTTTACTGGAAGTCCAACAAGACATCCAAGTAGTTATTTCATCTTAGTCTTCTGTCAGAATCTCCATTGCTACAATAACCATGACGTTTCATAAAGTTCGACTCTGGTGGGACTCGAACCCACAACCTTTGAATCACTTCTCCTGTGCTTGACTAGAAGTCCAATGCGCTATCCATTGCGCCACAGAGCCTGATGACTACCAGCTGTCATGAAGGTGACACGTGACCTCAGGCTCGTCCGTCAGGTGTTGACTGATAATGTTCACGTTGCATCTTAAAAAGCATCAATCGGAGAGTTTTGTGCGATCAGACTGAATATTGATTAAACTTCAACAAGTTGTGAGGTTGACGTTTGTTCTTGTTTCTTGTTCTTGTTCATTTGTGTTCTCATTTTCAGCCGTAACACTTAGAGACGTTTAGTGAAACACGATGTAAATGTCGTTGGGCTGCACATTTCCACACGCACACACACACACACACACACACACACACACACACACACACACACACACACACCAGAGGAGGACGACAGACACAACAAATCAATGCCTGGGTCTGATGTGTGTGTGTGTGTGTGTGTACACGTGTGGCTCATCTGCATATATGTAAATGAGTTCACACTCGTGCAGCCATACATTGGTGCAGTGGCTTTATCTCTATGCAATTATGTAAATGAGGCCCGGTGTTGTAGGACAGTTACGTAAACGGCGTATTTCAAAAAGAGGTTTAGCAGGAAATTACATAAGACGCTGGTTCTGAGGCTATTTACAGCCACGCCGACGACGAGCGGCACGCTGCCGACACAATCGCGCCGAGACAATGTTCTGTATTTACAGCTGCGAGTAAAGAGGGAATTTAACAGCAAACACGAGCCAAGAGCTGATAAATTTAGTCCACGGCTGCTGAGCTCATCACTTCCACCGGTCGAGTGGAAGAGTTCAGACGGGTTCTGTTGGTACGACTTCGGAGCTGACTGTGACATGTTAAAATCACACAGAACGTCTCAATCGAAGCCAGTGAGACCAGTCTGCCTCCTCTCTGCTGGTTACTGGAAACCAGCTGGATCCAGATCACCTCAGGAGGATGTGATCTCTCTGACCCGCTTCTGGGTTCTGGTCCAAACAGCTGTTTACATCCACATCTCGCAGCTTCCAGTAGCCACAGAGCCGGGCGGCCGGCGCTGTCGTGGCCCGTCTGTCTGCCTTCACACTCTGTCCGGATCATTTTCAACCGCTGATGATAATAATTCATCTTAATTGAATCTCAAAGGATTATTGTTGGGCCGCGTTTGATGTCTCTCGTTTCAAATTCTTTCTTTGATTTACTGGCTCGTACAGTCTGAGCGACACGCTGAAGGAGCTCATTAGAAGGAGTTGCATCATGAAAATGTGAAAAAGTGACATTCGATGAGGAAACACTGATTTTTATACCTGGTTTGTTCCTTTGTGCCACATGATTTTCTGTCTCTTCATGTCTCTTGTCCATCAGTCGGTGTAATTCCTGTTGCACGGTGATATGAAAAATAAAGTGGTTCCTACATGAAACTGCTCACATATCTCTGTGGATTGTAGGTGAACTGTCCCTTTAAACCTCCGTTTGAGAGGTGCGACATCATTTTGTGACGTCACAACCAGCCTGAAGCCTGAACCTCAGGTCCAGCTAAACTTTTGCAGAGATGTAATTTAAGACTTTTTAATGAGGTCATTGAACTTTTTGTGGAATCGTTTCTCAAGGCAGATTAATTTATCGTATAATTTGTGTCGATTGGATCTTGAAGGTTTATCAGCACGCCCGAGTGTAAACATCTTTAATAGCTGTAGCAGTAAAGTCCTCAGATCTCTGGAAACTTCACTTTTGCATCTACGAGCGATAAAAAACACTGAGTGTTTGTCCTGCTGATGAACCTCAGCTGGATGTTGGAAACCACAGTTAGATGTGTCTCTAAGATGGATTACTGATATCGAACGCCTCATTAACTTCCCTTGAGGTTTTGTTTGCCACGCCTCGCAGCAGCGGGCCTCCTGAGATGATGGACGGTTGATTAACCCCACTTGCTTCTAAGTAGCTAAAGAGTAGCTTAATTCAGTGGATTGGTTTAAGCAGTTATTGAGCTAAACGGAAGGCGTTTGTCAGATGGAGAGGAGAAGCCGCGGCGTCGTTGTGGAGCTGCAGAGGATTAGCTGATGGCGGTTTGATGACAGATGCATCTCTTGGCCTCGTTGAAGACGTTCTGCATGGTTCACTGAGCTAAGACCACTGAGGCTCAGAGTGCCAGCGATAGCATTAGCATCACAGTCTGCACAGACAAAGCTATTGGCTGAGTTAAACCTCAGTGGGCGGGGCTACAGATCAACAGTGCTGGATGATGGAGGAGATGATGTGTGTCTTCTCTTCTTCCTGAAGTCTTACACTGACTTTGATTTATGTGCTTTGGGTTGATTAAAGCTCGACTCCGGTGGGACTTGAACCCACAACCTTTGAATCACTTCTCTTCTGTTGTCTAGAGGTCTGATGCACCACAGAGCCTCTCATGTCTTCCAGCCATCACGTTCAGATGTTTTTCTTTGCTGTTTACAGTGTTTAAAGTTCAGCTCCAGACTGTCATCAGTTCCACATCTTCAAGTCAAAACTGAGTTCGCACATCATGGATCACTGAGACAGAAACTCTCGGAACTTTTCTTTCAAATTGGAGCAAACACAAACAGATTCTTGCTGAGACTATTAGAGGTCACATCTCTCCTGTACTGCAGATCTTCAGCTCATTAACAATCCTGAGTTGAGCCTGACAGACTGAGGGCTTAGTGATGATTGTTTACCTGAGTATCGTCCAGTCCTGTTTTCTTTTTATGTCTGAACATGGTTATAAACCCATAAAGCTCGACTCTGGTGGGACTCGAACCCACAACCTTTGAATCACTTCTCCTGCGTTTAACTAGAAGTCCAATGCGCTGTCCATTGCGCCACAGAGCCTGTTGCTCCTGTCTGGTGTCCTTTCAGTGACTCAAGCCTTCAGAAAACGGCCCAGAAGTCAACTGGAGTCTGCAAAAACATGAAGCATCAAGAAAGTGTTCAGTTAAATGTCCCTGTCAGTGTTTTTATATCTCATGTTTAAGATCATCATACAGTTGCTGCGTGGCGTTCCAGGAGGATCTTAAAGACAACACGTGAAGAAACGCTTCATCCTTCAGTTCAGCACAAACATCCAACAGCACCAACTGCAGAGAGACAGCTGTGACTCCAGCTGTCAGACCAGTGGAGTGCAGGGAAAATATCATATCTGTCCTTCACTGGAGAGCCGGATTTAAAGCCTAACGTAGGAATTATTCCCATGAATGTATCACACACACACACACACACACACACACACACACACACACACACTGACCTCCTCACCTTTCCGCCTCGATGCCCAAACAGCCTTTTGTTCTCTAAACTGACCAATGACACGGCCATTGTCCACCTGTCAGCCAATCCCTGCTCCTATTGTGAAACAAACCGGCCAATCAGAGCTACTTATGTATCCCCAAACTGGCCAATCAGCTGGCAGCACCCCCTTACCATCTTAACCACACACCCACTTCTTTCTCACACACACACACACACACACACACACACACACACACACACACACACTGCATAATTAAACCTCCCTTCACTCTTTCTTTTGTCTAAATGTACATTTATTCATGAGCTGCACATTGTGTGTAATCTGTGTGTGTGTGTGTGTGTGTGTGTGTGTGTGTGTGTGTGTACATGTGTGTGTTTGTGAGTGTGTATCCCCTGACCTTTACTGCTACATCAGTTCTGACCTTTTTAGCGGCGGTGTCTGGGAGCGTTCGCCACTTTTATCTGACACACTAAGTGGAGAGAAACAACAGAAAAGGGTCAAGTGTTCTGTTTGTGTTGTCCTTGTTGATTACAGGTGACATTTTCTCACATGTTCTCCGAGCAGACGTCATTCTGAAAGGGAACCAGAACCACAGAACCGGCTGGTGGTTGGATTTCTTGTTCGATCAAGTAGCTATGAAGAGTAAGAAGACACAGATCTGAATGAGAACAGCTGAAAAGTCACTGACTGGGCTGAGTCTCTAACAGCGTCAAGAGGTTTTAAAGTTTCACAGCAGTTCTAAAGTTTGTTTTAACTCAACAACTCTTAAATCACGACATTTGTAAAGGGAGTCTGGTGATGTTGTTTTAGGAAACGTCGACCCATAAAAAAATGCATATTATGTAAATAGCTCTTCCTCTTCTTCTTCTGGACCCAAGGGCTTGGTAGTTCACACCCACTCAGAAGTCCATACAAAGTGTGGGGGAGAAACTACAAGGCTCTGTGGCGCAATGGATAGCGCATTGGACTTCTAGTTAATCACAGGAGAAGTGATTCAAAGGTTGTGGGTTCGAGTCCCACCAGAGTCGACCTTTAGGTTTCTTAATTAGCGGATCTGCCTGTTCACTGCATTAATGTTTCCCTCAACAGTCTTTAAACCAGCAACCACAGGGAGACTTGTGACAAGACATGTTGCTTGTGTTACAGCAGACGAGCTGTATGGAGCCATTTTGTGTCTTTTCTGGTTGTTTCTCTGTTTTAAATCAAGTCTCAGTAGTTCAGCAGAACGCTGCAACTCTGTTTAACTGTGAAGCTCCAGAACTGTTCTGTGGACGACAACACCTGACTTTATATCATCAGGAGGAGGAGAGGAGGACTTTATATCCTCAGGAGGAGGAGAGGAGGACTTTATATCCTCAGGAGGAGGAGAGGAGGACTTTATATCATCAGGAGGAGGAGAGGAGGACTTTATATCCTCAGGAGGAGGAGATGATCACTGGATTCTAATTTCTGGGAGAACTAATCCTTTAACATGTGTTGGTAAAAGTGTGTCTGAGGTTGAAATCACTTCACGGTGTGTCCCCGTCTGTCCTCTGGTAGAAACCCGAGAGGTTGATTCATCAGGAGGAGTAAAGACGGGCGGATCTAACCGAGGAGAAAAAAAATCCTGCAGAGTGGAGTTAAATCAAGCGCGCCCTGAAGAGAGATCACATTATTCAGAGAGAGACTTCTGTAGCGCCTCAGGTGACGAGCTGCACGGCAGGAGGGAGGCTGAGTGTGTGTGTGTGTGTGTGTGTGTGTGTGTCTGTGAAAGAGAGAGAGAATTAATTTTCTCCTGTGTGTTTATGTGTGTGTGGTGTGTCTCCTGTGGGCTATGAAGAGCAGTGAAGGTCGCACAGTCGTCTAATGACTGTCTAGTGTGTGTGTGTGTGTGTGTGTGTGTGTGTGTGTGTGTGTGTGTTTCTGTACAGGTGTGTGTGAACGTCGTCTCAATATTTACAAATCATAACACACGATGATATTACTGGTTGAAACAGGTGTGAAGAGAAGGAGAGAGAGAGAGACGAGCGAGTCACATAGAGGATGACTGTTGTCGTGGTGGGAGAGAGAGGAGCCGGAGGAGGAGCGGAGGGAGGAGCCGGAGGAGGAGCGGAGGGAGGAGCCGGAGGAGGAGCGGAGGGAGGACTGAAGACAGAGACGTTACATAATGGTTTTCACCTTCCTGTCTTTGTTCCTGTGCTGCCGCCCTGCAGCGCCTCCTGCTGGTCACAGCGTCACACTGCAGCTGTAAATATTCAATCAGCCTCATTAATATGTAAGTGGGCTGATTACGTCAGCAAGTAAACAAGTAAAAAAACAAAAGGTGTAACACCAGTGGATTTGAGTTAAACCTGTATTTGTAATTACTGAGCTGAGCAAAATAAACTGAACGAAATATAACAAGAATAATAGTGTGAAAAAAACGAAAACTATAAGAAACTCAAATTAAGTGTCTCATTAAA
Source organism: Acanthopagrus latus (assembly GCF_904848185.1). Classification (NCBI taxonomy): domain Eukaryota; kingdom Metazoa; phylum Chordata; class Actinopteri; order Spariformes; family Sparidae; genus Acanthopagrus; species Acanthopagrus latus. The sequence continues at coordinate 1,457,067 of NC_051040.1, read as the reverse complement.
AAAACACCAATTTGAAAATAGAGTTTTTAATCTTAACACAACATCTTGTTTATTTTTTGCTGTTAATGTTACTTTTGGGATATTTTGTCTATAAATAATGACATTTTTTTAAAATGATGTTACTGGACAGGATACTCACTCACATATTCATAAAAATACTGTTCATGTTTCATCCTGTCGTCTGACTCTGAACAGAAACGAAGAGAACAACAAAAACCACAGGAGGCCATTCAAGGAACATGAAGATATTCAGACACAGAGAGCAGGTTTAACTACAGACATGAGTGTTGTCAAGTTATTGATTCTTCAATATTTACAGTGTCTATACTCAGTTTCAACAGTACAAACACACCAGCATGTGAAGCGGCTTCTCACCGACACACAGATTATCTGTAAGTTAGTAGTGCATAAAGCTCGACTCTGGTGGGACTCGAACCCACAACCTTTGAATCACTCCTCCTGTGCTTGACTAGAAGTCCAACGCGCTATCCATTGCGCCACAGAGCCTGATGAGTCGTGCTGCTGTCACGGAATTCCTTCAGACTCGTGTTACAGAGCTGAAGCTCCCTGCAGCCACCGCAGGGTGGAGTGACTGGACGCTCCTTCTTGTTTTCCTTCTTCTTCTTCTTCTGCCTCCTTTTCTTTTCCATCTTCTTCTTCTTCTTCTTCTTCTTCTTCTTCTTCTTCTTCTTCTTCTTCTTCTTCTTCTTCTTCTTCTTGTTTTCCTTCTCCACAGAGCCAGCTGTTAAACATCTCATCTGTATGCAGACGTCTCCCCCGCCATGTTTGTTTTGTCGTCTGCAGACTTCAGACGTTCGACCAGAGTTTTATAAACGTTTTCTCAGAGCTGCAGTCATCTGTGTGGAGGAGGACAGAGGAGGAGACAGAGGAGAGGACAGAGGAGAGGACAGAGGAGAGGAGAGAGGAGACAGAGGAGAGGAGAGAGGAGACAGAGGAGAGGACAGAGGAGAGGACAGAGGAGAGGACAGAGGAGAGGAGAGAGGAGACAGAGGAGAGGACAGAGGAGGAGACAGAGGAGAGGACAGAGGAGGAGACAGAGGAGAGGACAGAGGAGAGGACAGAGGAGAGGACAGAGGAGAGGACAGAGGAGAGGACAGAGGAGAGGACAGAGGAGACAGAGGAGAGGACAGAGGAGAGGAGAGAGGAGACAGAGGAGAGGACAGAGGAGAGGACAGAGGAGAGGACAGAGGAGACAGAGGAGAGGACAGAGGACGCGTCCCAGAGCTGCTGTCCGTCCTGCTGCTGGTCGGGTTCAGTCCAGCTTCACCTGCTGCCTCCTGACTTTACTGACAGTGTTCCTGTTTTCCTGTGTGGCTGCAGTCTGACCACCACAATAATGTTTGCATGTGTGTTTCTGCAAACCTCAGATAAAAAACATATATCACCTTCACATGTTAATTACCTGACTTTGACATCAGCGGTGCAGTTACACATGACGCCGCTGTGTGAAACCACAGGATATTTTTGGCGAGGCGCCGTGGTTTCTTCCACATCTGTAAGCATGACAGCATGAGATATTTTGAAGGAGACCTCTGGACTTCTGCACTCCTGATTATGACGACCAGAACTGGAAAATATTCACAGGATGTCTGGCCGTCTTCAGCCGTGTTTGTGGCGACGCTGACAGATGTTTTTAATCCATCCGAACACTAGCCAAGTGGTTTTGGTGCCTAAAGCTCACCAGAGGATCACCACAGCACCGCGTCACATCTGACAGCTGATGACAAAATGAAAGTTTGTGAGCTCCTTCATGCTGCACACACACACACACACACACAGAGCCGTCGATGTGTGTGTGTGTGATACCATTTGAAAAGCATTCAACTGCACCAGAGTCGATATTTCCAAACCGACGTGAGCCTGCAGCAGCTGAGAGATGACTCATCCATCGAGCAGACACCCAGAGAGACGTTTCAGTCTGATGCCAGCAGGAGGATCATCACACTGACGACGCTTCATTCACAAACCACAGCCATGTTTTTCTCCTCGCTGAGATTGGACCGGTCCACAGAGAGACACAGAGAGAGTGACAGAGGACACAGAGAG
>NC_051040.1:1382500-1452500 GCF_904848185.1 Acanthopagrus latus | reverse complement strand
TAAATTAAGTGATTTGTGAAGGGAGTCTGGTGAAATGTAGTTAATAGTTGCTTTCATGTATCACATTTAATGCTGAATTTACAGGAAGGAGACAATGATTTAGAATATGTCAGAAACAGAAATTCACAACTTTATAAAGTTTGTTTTAACTCAACATCTCTAAAAATCACTACATTTGTTAATGGAGTCTGTTGATGTTGTGGTGTTTAGGATAATGATTACGACATTTGGAGCTGTAAAGATCTATATTAAGTATTCTGACTAAAGCATTTAGCATATTAGCATTAAAGCACACCATTAAATGGATGATTTGTCTTCTCTGTTTATTGTCCAGCTGAGCTCATTTTGATCCTTTCTTAATATTTAAATATTCAGACAGGTTGAGTGTTGAGTCGCTGTTGTTGTTTCTGCTCTCTGATCGTCGTCTGAAGATGTTTGATGACCGCTAACGATCGATCAGATCACAGAGGGTTTAAAGAGAGGTCACTGATTGATCTGCTATTGATCACTGATTGATCTTCTCTCAGAAGTCAGACTGAGCTAACATTACACACACACACACACACACACACACACACACACACACATTCTTATTTATAATACAACAGTGATGTATTGTACATTTACTTGAATACTGTAATTAAATATAATTGACATATTTGTTTTCTACTTGAGTATTTTTACTTTCTGCTACTTTAGATTCTACTAGAGGTAAATATTGTACTTTAGTTCAGTCATAGCTGCAGGATGTTTGTTAATCACAGGTAACTTTACTGGAATGTAACTACAAACCTTCACGGAAGTTAAAATGCGGTCGGCAGTAAAATGACACATGCACACTGATGCAGCAGGGACATTTTACTGCACTGTGAGTGTCTTTGTCCGTCTGACAGGTGGAGGTCTACGTGTCGAGCTGCATGTTTCTGTTCACGCCAGCAAACATCAGCAGTGACATCTGCAGGCGTCCGACTCTCAGTGCAGACGACTTCCTGTGTGGACGGAGACAGACGATAAATAGATTTTTTTCCAATAAGAATTACAACATTTTTGTTTTGTTCCGTCTGTAGCCGAGATTATTTAAATTTAAACATATATGATTTTATAATCATGAACAATATTCTGACAATAGTTTGTAGAAGAGAAGACGACACAAACATTTGATTTACAGTTTTTAAATCGCATAATTAACGAAATACAAAAAAAAACCACAAAAAAAAAAACAGGAAGAAGATCTTTAAATAAAATATTAAATCGTTAAAACTTTAAAAAGTTGATTTAAAAATGAAGAATTAAACATTTTATCAACTCAACTAGAAATAAACAGAAAATTTAACCAAATAAAAGTCAGAAGAATGTTCTGTAGTTTATTCAACTCGTTAAATAAGTAAATAAAATCATTTAACTGATAATTATAGTTTTGGTGTCTTTCACTTTTAGCAGAATAATATTAAACACACATCTTCACTGTGTCTCGTGCACATCAGCCTGATGATGAATTTGTTTGAAGAAAAGTCAAAGTTGGACATTAAGTGAAGAGAAGAAGTGATTCAGTTCATCACGTCATCGTTCAGTTCAAAGCCTCAAAGAGTTCAGAGGTCAAATCAAAGTCCGAGTCTCTTCTCATGTCCGACTGAACTCCAGCCATCAAACGCGCACTTCATTAACACATTAATGGGCCGTCAGGTGGCTGATGGTTCGATGCTCCACACGGACTGTGTTTAAAACTGGACCCTGGAGGGTTCCGGAGCTCAGAGGCCTCACAGCAGCTCACTGATCATCAGTCATGGAGGGAAGCAGAGTGTCGGACTTCAGCATCGAGCGCATCCTCTCCCCGCAGCTCGGACACAAGCCGCCGGTCATGGAGGCCTCCCCGGACCTGTATCTGCAGGGGTTCCCCGCCGGGCTCAGTCCAGACTCCGGGAGCTTCAGGCCTCCCACGATGTCGGTACCAGGCTGCCTGCAGTACCGAGGAACGGGCTTCGGAGAGGCGTTTTACCCGTGTGGAGCCGGTTTCCATCACGCAGACTTCAGCAGAGTTTACTCCAACTCCGGAGTTTACGTTCACTTCAGCAGCCAGGAGCCTGCAGGTAAATCCACAGCTTCAAAGATTAACTCGAGTAAAACTTTCATTTCAATTTAGACTCAAAATAAGAAAAGTTTAAACTTTTTGTTTAGTTGAGAATCAAATCAAACATCAAAAAATGCCAAAAAAGTTAAAAATCAAATATAAAACTAGAGTTCAGGATCAATCGACTAACTCATTGTTTTTTGTTTTTTTTCTCTATTTTTGTCATAGATGCTCAACAGTTGGTAGGTTACCATGGTTACCACCAGGCCGGCGCGCAGCCACAGCAGCGTCAGAGGTCCCGGATGAGGACGGTCTTCACCGACGGCCAGACGAAGCGGCTGGAGGCGCTGTTCGAGCTCACCGACTACCCGACGGTGGAGGCGCGGGCCGACGTGGCGAGGAGCACCGGGCTGAGCGAGGAGACCGTCAGGGTGAGTTTTCCCGATGATTCTCTCAAATGTTTGTTAGGCTGGAGAAACACAAATCTGCCGCCGCTCATGGAGCTGCGTAAAACCTCTCCAGGTGGCATTTTACGCATGACGCGCAGACTGACCATGGAGGTTTATTTTGTTTTCCTGGCAAATCAGTTCTGCCTTTTTTTTGAAAGGGAAATAAATATTTAACGTTATGTAACATAATCCTTGTTAAAATATATACAACTCTCCATGCGTAAAACCTCTCCAGATGTTTTTACGCATGGGACAGAAAACAGAACCGTTATCGCCTGAGTTGTGTAACCTGAACATTTGGATAAACAGTTAACAGTTTAAATGTTTCTGCTCATGGATCATGAAGTCTGAACTCTCTTCTCTCTGTTTCCAGGTGTGGTTTAAGAACCGCAGAGCCCGGAGGAAGCGGCAGCGCAGCGGGTCTCAGGTCAAATCCCCGTCCCCTCCCCGCGGCGCTGGAGCAGAGAAGACGCTCCTCACCACCTTCCTCTGAACGCGGCTGACGGTCCTGCTGCTGTGTAGAGACAAACTGACCTGCTCGAGGGCACCTCGGCAGGGTGGAAGCTGCTCTGACGTGACTGCTGCTGAGCCAACATTACATTTTATAACTGTGACGATGCGTTCAGAGGCTGCTGGGAAAGTCCGAGACTTCCGGCTGTCCTGCAGTTTATTATCTACTCAGTGAATTATTGTTTTCTAGTTTTAAATTATTTTGAATTTTTATGTAATTTATTGAATCAGTGTTTTAAATATAGGCTGCTGTGTGTAGGTCTGAAACACAGACACGAGTTTGTAACTTCGAGTGGTTTCTTTATGAAATAAATGCAGTTGTGATGTGAATTCAGGTCTGTGCTGGTTTTTATTTCGTCTCTTTATTCACTGTTTCAACAGTCGCTCCTCACATGACTTATGATGCACTTTGTATTGAACCAGTGGGAGAACTCAACATGTCAGCTGTCAGCTGTCATCCATCTGGTGCCAGATCATCTCCGTAAAGCTTCCTGATTTCACTTCACTCACACTTGCTTCTGTTTCAAGAGAGACAGGTGTCATCTGAACATCGACCACTAGGTGTCATCGTTATACATCTTCTGTTTGAAACCAGAAGTTGTACAAGTTGTGCATTTTAACACAACTACAGATTTTATACTCAACAAAAACATAAACACAACATTTTCTTTTTGCTCAAGTTGTTAAAAAAGGTTTGGGACTTTTTTAAGCAAATGACTGAATCATTTCTCAGGTTCAAATCTGTGTTAGTGGCACCAAGAGAATCCATCCACCTGACAGGTGTGGCTGATTGAACAGCTCGATTAGTGCACAGGTGTGTCTTCACAGTTGAACCCTGAATACAGACACGTAATCTGTATTAAACTAGGATTTCACGTGACTCGGGGGACAGATGTGCAGGTTTATTACCAGACTTCTACTTTAACTGGAGTGTGTTTAGATTTTATTAATCCGGTTTTTACTTTGGATCTAAAAACTTCCTGCAGCACTAAAACTGTTCCATCGACACACAAGATCAGAAATTGTGTCTTCTTGATTTACAAATAAAGTTTCAGTCCGTTTTTTGCTGATTGATCTGTGTGAAGTAAAACCTTTGGAAGTGATGATGGATAAAAACTTCAGCTTCAGTTTCAAACCTCCAGAATGTTTTTAAAAGAAACGGACAGGAGAGATATGAAAACAAACAAACAACATCTTTATTATATTCATAGAGTCGTCACTGTTATTATTAGAAGCACTTCCATGCTGATGAGAAGAAGTTACACATATTGAAAAAACTGAAATCAGAAAATACTGAGAGAGAAAGTCACAGAGAGAGAGAGCATGCAGTGAGTGTCTGTCAGGGTGAGGACGTCCGATGCTCCTTCTCTCCCGTTTCCTCGTTAACGTCCGTCAGCTTCACACTTTTTGAAAACAGGAGTTACTCACACGTGGACTGAAACCGAGCACAAAGTAACACACACACACACACACACACACACACACTCACACACACTACAAAAACCGGAGAACAAAAAGTACACTTAGTGAAGTTATCAAAATATAGGCTATATACTGTATATTCTTAATGTTAAAACAACCAGTGCTGAGTTAGTTTCTATGAGAATGAGTTTATATTCTCAGACACGAACACCGATCGATTATAGAGAGTTTAAAGGTTCTGAATGTTTTCAAACCACAGATGTTTCATGTTTCTGGTGATCATCATCCAGAATCCTCCATCAGGTTTTCACTGATTTCCTTCCTACAGAAAATCAGCTCACAGAAATTTAGAGAGATGATCCAAAATTCAGCCAACATCTGGCCGAAGGTGTCTTCAAGAAAACTCTGTTTCTGCTAATGTTGTTTCTCACGTTTCAGTATCGAGCCTTCGTCTTTAAGTTTGACACATCAGAGTTTGTGGTCTGTTTGATTTAATGTAGAAAAAGTCAGCTGTGACTGGAGGTAAACATTTAACCAAAATCATAATCTGTGCGTAACATTAACCACAGACTGGCTGGGACATGAAGCCCGGACTTGTATATTTTGTACAGAACAATTTATCTAATTAAGTAAAATAGAATCATAACTTCTATGATTCAGCAACTTCATTCAGTATGGTGATATATGTTGTTTGGGGAGTGACGGTAACTGACCTATTCAGTCGTTTCAGTATGACGATGTGCCGAACATACAATATAAACAAGACTAAATTTTACACAGATGAAAAAAAACTTTTTCCTCAACACTGAACTGGACCCACAGCTGAAGACTGAAGGGAGGATTCGACTTTGATCCTCCAGAAATCATGCAAACATTCAGTAGTTTGTATCTAAAGAGCCAAAACAGACAGAAGTCCTTTAAACGGAGCGAAACAAATAGAGAATATGTGGTGAGGAAAAGCTTCGTCTGTTGTGAGATGATTAACCGGTGACTCACTAGTGACACTTAGTGGCCAAAGCAGAGAAAGCTCCACATTTACACAGCAGTAAGAGTTCAAACCGACAGAGGCTTCACTGGGACATTTAACTGTACGGTACGTTTACTGTACAAAGACAAACCTCAGCGTCACTGCGCTCCACTCACGTCTATATTCACCTACAGGATGGAGGAGTCGGCCGGGCCCGACTCTGTGGAGCGTTAGCATGGAACACCAGTGTATCTGTGTGTGAAATTATAAACAGACGTGAACTACGACGTGTGGAATAACTTCAGTTCATCGGACTCTTTTTGTTCGGGTTTGGATGGGATGGCAGGGGAAAGCTCACAGCGTCAATGTACAGTAGGAAGGTAGAGGAGTGAGTCATCTGCATATCGAATCATCTTTCTCAAGAGATCGTCGTCAGAACAGCTTCAGTAACCTGGAGTCTGTGTTATATATCAGGAAAGTGGCTCGGAGTCGAGTTTATGTCTGACTGCAGTTAGACAGATGTGGAAAATCTGGATTTCAAATAAATAATGTGGACTTAATTCAGCAGTTTTAACTTTAAATCTGGTCCCTGAATGAAGCTGGAATCATTTTGGGAGTGAAGGCTGTTGTGGTGCTCCAGGACAGATTGTATTTAAGGTAACATTGAAAATCTGGTCATTTTTGTCAGCTACCAAATCTTAGTTAGGATTCACAAACTGTCTGTGCCTTTTTCTCAGTTATTTTCCATTTCTGTTTTTGCAGTTAAATTCATCTGAACACGGCGATTAAACCAGCTGACCTGCGCAAAAAAACACTTCAACGTTAAGTGAAACCAGCTCAGTTCATCTTCAAAGTGCTGAACTGACGAGAGCTCCATTCACACAAAGCTCAACCCACAGCGCGTAACAAAGAACTGCCTACATCATTTCACCTTTCTGCTGTCTCATGTAGCAGCTTTGAGTTTGAGCGAGAATGAAAAGCGTCGGTCCGATCGCAGACCGACTGAACTCAGCAGCCGACTGAGTAAAACCCGAAGAGTGAAGGTGCTGCAGTCATCATCAGAGTAATGTTGAAGCTGATTCCACGGGCACAAAAAGAACAATTATCAACAGCAGTGTGCAGGAGTGTTTCCTGTGGCCGAGGCTGCAGAGACAAACCCACAACCAGGCGGAGTTTGTTTACTGTCAGAGTGACGTCAGACAGAACCAGTCAGAACCAAAAGCAACTGGACGGAAGGTAGATTCAAAATTCAAGAGCAGATTTGGGGATTTTAACCAAACAATAAGGTCAACGCAGAGGTTTTCCAGAGGTTACTTATGTTTGTTTGTTGGTTGGTTTGTTACAGGACGGGTCTGATCCAGAATGGATCCCATTAATGTTCGGTGTTGGTCCAGATGAAGCAAACATCCCACCAGCTCTCGACCCGTTGAATCTACCGCTCACTGAGGCGCTAACGTACGTCCACTGATTGATTTCTGGTTGTCTGGCGTCTCGTCTGCGGCAGCCTCGGCCGTCAGAGCGTGAAGCGTGTTCGTCTCTCTGCGTTCGTGTGCACACAGAGTGTAAAGAAACATTAACACGGGAACCATTTCCACACAGATCAGTACACTGTTTTACATATTGCTGTTTTTCAGTTATGCACATATTTCGAGAGAGAGAGATTTCAACATTAAGCACACACGTTACTGTAAGTTTAGATTAACTGTGATTCTCTTTTGTCTTTTTCGCAGATGCTCACATTCACAAAAAGTCTTTTTTTTTTTAAGATGGAGAAAGAAGGACGAGAGAAGAGAGGAAGAGAAGTCAGGAGGGAAACTTTACAAATATCATCTGGGAGATTATCAGGGTTCAGATTTCTATGCTAGGAAATGAAAAACTTCCCAGATGGAGGAGGTGAATGTTTTTTCATGAAGGGCTGTACAACTGATTATCATTAACAAAACTCCAAAATGATTAAATGTTGTTTAAAAGCTCTAAATAAAGCGTATTTTTAGCAACACAATCACACTAATATCACATGTAGCGGGGCTGAAAACACTTTATATTTAAAATTTAAAATCATAGTTTTGGGTCTGTTAGCACTTTTGGTTAACGTCAGATTAGGATTGCAGCTCTTCATAAGATTTCTATAACATATGATATTTTAACTCTAACTGGATGGACCAATGTTTGTATTTGGCAACGCACTGATTGATTATAACAGTTATTCTAAGGCGATCAGTTGCTATATTAACTACAGTACTTCATCTATTAAAGACTAAACTACCTGTTTTCTGTGTGTTCAGAAATGTTGTCAAAGGGCAACAACTTAAATTCAAGTTACTCTATTAAAAAGTCGCCGTCTAATATGAACTACAGAGATGCGTTCCCTTTGTTGTGACCATTTTGTTTTCTGACGGTTAAGATAAAAAATACCTGACTGTAACACTATGATAAAACACAACGTCGTTGGTTAACCCTGTTTTCAGTTTGATCTCTGAGATTAAAGCATGCAGGTGATAAAAGTTCTTCACACGCGATCTAAAGTTAAAGTTTCTACCATCGAACTAAAGCACTGACATCTGGGCTCACAGTTACATGAGTAACCAGGGCTCTCTGAGTGGAGGGACAATCCCAAACACGCACAAATCAAAGTTCCTGTACAGATTTAGTCCAAGGACGTCGTACAATCAAGTCATTTGGCAAAACCTCATTATTGTTTGTGTTCACAGACTGACAGAGTTCGTTTCTGGATCTGATGCAAACATGAGTCAGAACATCAGAATTCGTTCCTGATTTAAGATACCTGGTGCCAACACTCAAAATTTAAGACCCAAATCGAGTAGCAGCAAAAAAAAAAACATGTAGCAGCACAAACTAACTTTATGTGATTGTTTTTTTTGTTTTGTTTTTTTATATTTTTGCCCCAAAGAAAGACACAACATGGACAAACACCGAGCTGGGACAATGAGATGAGAACCTGCTGAAACTAAATGAAAAGACGTATAATGAGAATATTTTAGGGGAATTGCTTTAGCAGAGCTGGATTCTCAGTTTGATTAAAGGAACGCAGGACGTTTTGATCAGATACAAGGCACTATAGATTTTGCTATAGAACGGCTAAATCAGAGTGATCTGGGCTGAGAGTGAGCGAGAGAAGAGGGAGGAGGAGGTTCCACTACAAGAAGTGTGACCCACGACTGTGAAAGTCTGAAGAGAGGAAACCAAACGTAAAAAGATGAAGAGAAAGAAGACGCGGAGAGAGATCGATCTGGCGGAGGAGTGAAGGAGGAAGAAGGAGGAGGGCGCGGTTAGGACTGCATCTCAGCACGCAGCATCCACGGAAACCAACAGCAGAACAGCAATCTGGAGGAGGAGGAGGAGGAGGAGGAGGAGGACGAAGAGGAGGAGGAGGAGGAGGAGGAGGAAGAGGAGGAGGAGGAGCAGGAGGAGGAGGAGGAGGAGGAAGAAGAGGAGGAGGAGGAGGAGGAGGAAGAGGAAGAAGAGGAGGAGGAGGAGGAGGAAGAGGAGGAGGAGGAGGAGGAGGAGGAGGAGGAGGAGGAGGAGGAGGAGGAAGAGGAGGAGGAGAAGCAGGAGGAGGAGGAGGAGGACGAGGAGGAGGAGGAGGAGGAAGATGATGAGGAGGATGATGAGGAGGAGGAGGAGGAGGATGAGGATGATGAAGAGGAGGAGGAGGATGACGAGGAGGAGGAGGAGGAGGAGGAAGAAGAGGAGGAGGAGGAGGAGGAGGAAGAAGAGGAGGAGGAGGAGGAGGAGGAAGAAGAGGAAGAAGAGGAGGAGGAGCAGGAGGAGGAAGCGTAGCAGGAGGAAGAGGACGAGGAGGAGGAGGACGAAGAGGAGGAGGACGAGGAAGAGGAGGAGGAGGAGGAAGAAGAGGAGGAGGAAGAAGAGGAGGAGGAGGAGGAGGAGGAAGAAGAGGAGGAGGAGCAGGAGGAGGAAGAAGAGGAGGAGGAGGAGGAGGAGGAGGAGGAAGAAGAGGAGGAGGAAGAAGAGGAGGAGGAGGAGGAGTAAGAAGAGGAGGAGGAAGAAGAGGAGGAGGAGGAGGAGGAGGAGGAGGAGGAGGAGGAGGAAGAAGAGGAGGAGGAGGAGGAGGAGGAGGAGGAGGAGGGTACAGGGGTCTTAGTAACAACTTGTAAACACATGTGTACAAACAGCTAGCTTAGCGTTAGCCTGAAGCTTCACTTTCCTTTCTAACAGTGTGTAACAAACTGAAGGTTGTTTGTTGTTGAATCACATCATATATACACAACATGTATACATCATGTATACTATCTGAACTTGTCTCAGCCACCAGGATAAAGACATAAAAGACCTAGAAGACTTAGTTTAAATCAAAAATTGTATTTGGAAAATTGTGACCTTCAAGTTATAATCACTACAAAGAAAACTGAGCCGGACTTGATTGTTGGTGGCCGACTCTAACATCATGAGATCCCGACAGGTAATAACGGAGCGACAGTCTCACCTGGATATGGAGCTCTCGGAGGTCAGGTCTTTAGGAGAACGCATCGTGTTGAAGTTACGCTTGGGCTGCGACACTGCAGCACACAAACAGATGGACAGCAGTCAGTAAATGAAGAGGACGTCAGCGGTTAACAATCTTAACTGTTAATTCAAGGATTGATTTATGATTTATGGCTGTTTAAGCTTGGTGAAGAAAAGACACGTTCTGGAGCATGAAGTCATTCAGAGGAACTACTTTCTGTAGAGGCGGAGCACAGTAGTGTTGTGTTCTGTTGGATGACCGTAGAAGAAACTCTGAGGCTTTAAGATAAACAGGCAACAGAGATGATTTATAAAGCTCGACTCTGGTGGGACTCGAACCCACAACCTTTGAATCACTTCTCCTGCCTTGAACTAGAAGTCCAACGCGCTATCCGTTGCGCCACAGAGCCTCATGTTTCGTCCTGCGTCATGAAGGTCTTGGTTGACCTCGGACTCTTACAGCTACTGAGCAGTAATGCAACTTGCAGCCTCTTATCTAAATATATTTCATGTTAAAAAACAAGAAGATCTTGACTCTGTAGAGAGTTCTGCTTAAGTGTGAGGAAACAGCTCCAGTATGTTTTCCACACAGGAGGTGACATTAAGAAAAGAATGACGTTAAATAATCAATCAATCGGTTTTTTTTGGTAGGACAGTGAAAGAAACTTACTGGTGACTTGATGAACTTTCTTCACCATGGATTTGTCGTTCTGTGATCCGTCTTTAGGACCTCCGATTCTGACAAAACAACCATGAAAACAGTTTATTGGTGGTGATAAGTTGGTGCCAAAGAAAACTGAGGGAAAAGAAAACTGGACCGATGTTATTCTGGTTCAGAGAGACGAAACCAACGATCAGTAAATGAAACACTCCCAGGTGTTGTGGCGTCTCACCTCTGGACACGTGAGGGCGGAGCAAACACTCCATATTTGGGCAGACAGCTGAAGTAGCGGACTCCGAACACCGAGCCGTCGTGTTTTCCTGTCGGCTGATCCAGCTCGATACCAAACCAGAACCCTGCAGGGACACAAACAGCTCGGGTCAACTGTCACCTTCTCAGGAGGGAAGAAGAAGCTTAGACCCCACCAACACTCCCGTACGACAAATCAAATCCAGAGAGAACAATCTTTTGTATACTTAGATGCTAACATGCTAACATGCTAACATGCTGACCTGTAATTCTATGTTTACTGGGCCACTTGGTTCCTCTACAGTTTGATATTTCTACGGCCAACAGAAGTTTAAGCTCAATCAAGGCTGATTTTGAGAACATCTGTCTGATGGTAGAAACATCAGCATTAGATTTATCATGGTTGTAATTTCAAATACAGTGTCACTAACCATCACACAACCTAATGTTCCTTACAACTGAGGTATGGTTTAATTATCTGTGGCACCATTGATCTTTACATTTGTGACAAACGTTACTAAAACTGGATGAAAGTTGGGGGACGATTTTCAGCTCCATGCAGAAGAAACAGTTACTGGAAGATGCCATCATTCAGAGAACTACCTTCTCGTGTGGCCGAGTCCTGAACTGTTTGTTGGATGAGCACAGACTTCAAGATAAACTGACTATTGAGATTATTGATAAAGCTCGACTCTGGTGGGACTCGAACCCACAACCTTTGAATCACTTCTCCTGCAACTAGAAGTCCAATGCGCTGTCCATTGCGCCACAGAGCCTCATGTCCTGTTGTATCATTTCTACAGCCACAAGAAGTTTTAATGATGAAATAATGCAGAACTTTAGAAGCTGTTTTGATCGACTTGTGGTTGTATTTTGAAACAGTGTTGAACTTTAAATTAGATTTCGGTGTCAGTGCAGCTGACCAGCTCTTTGGTTCTGGGTTTACTGAGCTGGCAGTGAGCAGTACTCGGTGCGGAGAAGCAGGCGGACCTGGAGCGAAGTCGGTCTTGCCGTAGAAGCGAACGATGCCGTTTTTCTGTCCAGCCACCAGAACGTGATCTCCAACTTCCACGTTCAGCCCGTCTGGATCCAGACTGGCTACTGACGTCTTCTTCTTCTGGGCTGAGGACGCACAGACAACAACACTCTCACAACAACGTCTCTACGATACTTCCTACATGGACTGACTAAAAACAAACTGCATTGTTTGTTCTTACATTTCACTTTCTCCTTCTTCTCCTTCTCCTTCTTGGTCTTCCCGGCGAGGCGGGAGGCCAGGTCTATGCGGGGGGTTCTGGGGGTGGAGGTGACGGATGAAGGCGTCTGATCCACAGCTTTGGAAATCTTTGACACGGGGGCAAAAATCCCTGCAGGACAGAAAAAAAGACAAATACAAGTGAAACCTCAAAGAGAAGCGATCGTCTGGTCTGTGTTCAGAAGACGTCTCAGACTGGCCGTTACCAAGTTTAGGAGGGCAGATGAAGTAGCGGACGCCGCCCACGCTGCCGTCGTTCTTTCCCTCCGGCTCGTCGAGCTCCACGCCGACCCACTGACCGCTGGCGAACTCTGTAGTCCCACAAAACCTCAGAGTGCCGGTCTGAGGGACAAAGCACCGAGGTTACGAGTGGCTCAGACACAGGACAGTAAACTCAAAACAAGTAATTCTTTAACTGCATTTTGAGGTTGTTTGCTGCATGTGGTTTGCTCTTACAATCCTCCCTGATCCTCCCTGATCCTCCCTGACCACAGGTGAGTTCGCTGTTTGTTCTCTGACCTTCATGTCATCCAGCAGTACGCGCTCTCCCAGCTTCAGCCCCAGAGAGGACAGCATCAGGTTTCCTGGGATGTTGTCATAGTTTGGCAGCGTGGCTCGGGGAAGGTTACAGCTCAGAGGGACGGCCTCCAGCAGCAGCTGCCTCAGCTCCTTGGCCACCATGGCCGCCTCGGCCTTGTCCAGGCTCATGTCCATGGGGTCGGGAACCACGTCTGCTGGGACCAGACCTTTATCGTTCTGCAGGGAGACGTCACACAGGTGTGTTTAAGGAGCTGTGTCTGCAGAAATGTGTGTAAAATGTTGCAGGAGATATCTTCAGTATTTCCTGCTGACATCTGTTGTGCATGTTGATGATTTTTCAGCAGTTCCTCTGCTGATGTGCTGCCCCCTACAGGTATCAGGAGGCACCTGCACCTTAAACTGCCTCCAAAAGTAAAGTAAGGTGAAGCGATTTTACCCGGACGGTGGGGTTGGCTCCGTGCTCCAGCAGGCATTTAACTGCACCCAGACAGAGGTTGGAGGCAGCGATGTGCAGAGCTGTACCGTAGTGGAAGTCACTGCATGTGGAGTTCAACACTGAGGAGACAACCACAGAAGAAGAAGAAGGAGAAGAAGAAGATGACCAATGACCATAATTAGTGATAATGATAAACACTGAGTGAGGAGCTGATGGTGTGTGTACCTCTGGGTTTAGAGGCCTTCAGCAGGACTCGGATCAGCTCCGGGACGTCGAAGTAAGCGGCGTAGTGCAGAGCGTTCATGTTGGTCCAGCGGCTCCTCAGACTCACGTCGGCGCCCAGAGAGATCAGCTGACTGCTGAGGCGCAGCGCCGCCGCCGGGTCGCCTGCACACACAACGAGAACCGGACTGAGAGGAGTTCTGACTTTACAGCAGAAGGAAACAGAACCGAGCACCTGCAACACGCCCAGCGCACTGACCGGACCCCCTCCAGGACGTGGTGTGTTTGACTTGACTCCTCTGTTGTTCTTCCTGTGGTTCTGTTGATGAGGCTCATCTGGGGGATTTATTACTGTGATGTGAGGGTTCAGGGACAGCAGGTGTTCTTTACTGAACAGATTCAAATTGATGTTTTTAGACTATAAATTAAATGGACCTGACTCGACTACACTATGAGGAGTGAGGAGACAGTAATTAGTAGAATCAGTTTCTTGTTGGTTTCAGATCTTTTCTTTGGATTTTTCTGTTAATAATTAGAATAAACATTCACAGCGGGCTCATTATTTCATTGGGACTGAGTCAAATAAACCTCTTACCGACTCCATGAGCTCCGGCCTTGCAGCTGTAGTGCAGCAGCGTCATGTCGGTCAGACCGTCGCGGTCGTTCACGTGGCAGCCGCGCTTCAGGATCTGAGACAGGAAACACAAAGAACAGCAGTTTAACAACACTCAGGAGGAGGAGAGGAGGCCTGGAATGACATTTTTGGGTTGGAATGATCCTTTAACTTCAGACTTCATGAACCTGAAGTTACACTTTCATCTCAGCTCTTTATAACACAGTTTATAAGACTGAGCTCCGACATGGATGTCAGCGATTGTCTGACGCTTCACTCCATCGCTCGTCTTCGCTCTGAGTCACGTCGCCGTCGCTCCTTGTTGTTGATTCCTCCGGCTGACTCAGCTTCCTGCTGACTCATGGTGGAGCCTCAGTGACTCTCTCTCTCTCTCTCTCTGTCTCTCTCTCTCTCTCTCTCTCTCTCTCTGTCTCTCTCTCTCTGTCTCTCTGTCTCTCTCTCTGTCTCTCTCTCTCTCTCTCTCTCTCTCTGTCTCTCTCTCTCTCTCTCTCTCTGCACCACTCTCTCTCTCCATGCAGCCATTTTAACTGGGTCATTAGCAGCCAGTTTGTCTCTTTGTCTCAGTGACAGCGTGGAGACTCACCTCCCATCAGACAACATGTCACATCAGAGGTGATGTGTGTCTCAGTGTGTCAAAGGTTTTCATACCTTTACGCTTAAATCCTGTTTGTTCATTACAGACAGATGATGAGTCCTGGGGTCCTTTACATTCATTCAACACAATATGATCTCTTAGATTATTTCAATAGCACTAATACAGACGTCGATGGTACGATGACGGTTGATTTTCATATGGCAGTTTGTCATGAAAGCAGTAAACTGCTGCAGCCCGGTCCAGCCCGGTCCGGTCTGGTCCAGCCCGGTCCGGTCTGGTCCAGCCCGGTCTGGTCCGGCCCGGTCCAGCCCGGTCCGGTCTGGTCCAGCCCGGCCCGGTCCTGCTCTCCATAATTAGAAAAGAATCAAATGTGAAATGTCAAGTTCACATTCAGGCTTTGTTCTGACGGGTCTGATACCAGCTCAACACTGCTCGGAGGGATTTCATTGTTCATTATCTGTGTGTGTGTGTGTGTGTGTGTGTGTGAATCTGGGTCAATGTGACAATGACAGCCTCGTGTGGATTCAGGCCTCCTGCCAGGACGACTCGGCAGCTGCGACTGCTTCAAGGTTTCAAGCCACCGGACAAAAGAGAGCTGCAGTCCTCTGTGGCGCTGCTGTTAGCTTCGTTAGCTGCAGGATTAGCTTCCTCTATGTTTAACAACTAGCTGGCAGGAAAACCCAGATTTTAAATTTGCCTTTTGTCATCTGAAAGGCTAAAAAGAGATTCAGAGTAGAGCCCGACCGACTTATCGGTGGGCCAATATTATTGGCTGATATTAGGCATTATCCAAACTATTTATATCGGCATTTATAACGGCCGACAAATGAATATTAAAAATATAAAATAAAAGTGGACCAAACACCCTTGAAGCATGTTATGAGTGTGGGTGTTGTATAGTTTGTCCACCAGAGGACTCTGTACAACATCCTTGTTGTCATTGTGTTTTTGTTCAAAGGACTTTGAGTTTCATATCTTAAGTTTGTATTTTTAAATAAATAACTACAAATAACTAATGTTACGGAAATCTTATACAGTATATATATATATATATATATATATATATATATATATATATATATATATATATATATATATATATATATATATATATATATAAATATATATATATATCTTGGCCAATATATCAGAATATCGGATTTTTAAATCACTAAATATTTGTACTGGTATCGGTCGGGCTCGGGCTGTTTTTCTAATTGGACACACAAAACCAACATCAGAGATCTAGAAGCAGAAAAGCTGAACAAAAACTAAAAAACTACATCTGACAGTCAAGTAGCTTGTAAACTCTTCACCTGCGTGAGAGGAAATAACTCTCCATACCACCAGGTGGCAGCAGTCTGTAGTCCTAAACCAGGACATCAGTTAGCATGTTAGCACATCCTGTTCTCATGTTTTCAGTTAAATGCCTGATATAAAGTGTTGACACATTTTGTTCTACAACATAAAATCCATCATTAAATGTCCCACAGTTTATTCATAAAGCTCTTCTGTATGTTAAAAACAGTTAGCGGTTGCTAACAAGTCATTTCAAGTCTTTACATCTGTTGCCTGTATTGATCACTACAGCCTCTTTGTTGTATGAGGTGATGTAAGAAGAGGTAAATACTGATGGATGTAGATTATTGACTCCACCAGGCAGGAAGTCTCCAGTCGGTGCAACACAAATAAAGTCTGATTGATTTGGTTCGATGTTGAAGAAGCTCGTAGTGAGGAAACAAAAACAGGATTGATGATGAAGAAAAGCTGCAAATCTTCAGGCTGCAGCAGCTGATAAATATATACTGTGTAAAACAATAAAAGATACGTTTGCATTGATATTCGTTTCGTTTCTCACCTCGTTGCCGATCACGTCGATCTTGTGCTGCACCTGTGGAACCCACTGACGCACGATGGCGAACAGCTCGGGGATGGTGGTCCGAGGATCCATGAGGATCTCCAAACAGGCCGGGTCATTTGGGTCGAAGAAGGTGAAGGCTGGAGACGGATGGAGGAAAAGGAACAGTTAGACTGTGAAGAGGAGCAGAGGAAGAGTAGAAGCAAAACTAGACGAGAGGACACGATGATGCCAAAAGTTTTCTGTCCCCCTCATCAGAACAGAAGTCGGCCGTGAGCTCGGCACTTTCTCTTCCTGCCAGCGCTGCAGTCTGAGCTCGGAGGCAGATTTCATTTCACTGACTAACAACAATCAGCCTGACAACAAAGTTTAAGCTCCACAGAGCAGAAGTCCTTCACCCGGAACCACCTCTTTAATTTAAGAGTCCGTGTGTGATCCGAGCTCTCCTCTCTAACTGTCGCTGTCGTCGTCTTTGTGTGGCAGCCTGCAGCGAGTCGTCGTCTTCACTGCACAAATATAAAAAACTGTTTTCATGGAAATAACACAAAATACTCAAGAAGCAAAAACAAAGCTTATAACTCAGGTTTGATCCGATATGTATTTGCTGGATCAGCAGGAAAAGAATAAACACAAGTCAGTAATTGGTTAAAACGAGCTCATTGAACTGAGGACACACACACACACACACACACACACACACACAGTGTATAATGGAGTCGGGCTCCTCCGGGTCCGTCTGATGAATACCAATGAGCTGTCGTCCACACAGCAGCGGCCTCAGAGCTGCTCGCAGCTATTGATCGATCAGCACAGCGACTGTGTGCGCTGGCGTCCTCTGAGGTCGCTGGTTCTTCCAGATTCTTCACTCGTTCCACTTCATCCATCTTGGATCAGAGCGGACTGAGGCCACAGCGAGTCTGTGTACCGACTGAACACACACAGACAACAAACTGAACGATTCTCACTGCGCACATGTTGACAAAGAAACAAAACTCAAATATTTATAGAGCTGAGTAAAGTTCTGATGATTAATGATCCCAACAGCAACAACAACATGTCGACACAGACGTGCAAATGATGCGTTTAAGGTGGTATATCGTAGTCACTGGGTGAAGAGGTGTCTTATGATTATTTAAGGTGGTATGATGCACCACAGTCTCTGCACAAAGCTTCTGACATGGTTTAAGGTGGTAGTGGGTGATGAAGCCCGGGCGGAGGGAGTGTGACAGCTTGTACTGCTTGACAGCTCCTTTTATTAAGGAGGTGCAACAGCATGTATTTAAGGTGGTATGACAGTTAGTACAATGTGAATGTAAGGTGGTATGACAGTGTGTAGTGTTGAGGGTTGTGTAGCATGGTGTATTTAATGTGTTACGACAGTATGCGTTAAGGTGGTATCACAGGTGGTGTATCTCAGATGCTAGTGTGTATTTAAGGTGGACTGACATGTTGCAGCAGCAGGGCCTGGCTGGAGGAGAGTGACAGTGTGTATTTAAGGTGGACTGACGTACTGTAGTCTTTGGGCAGCGGGGCCTGGGCGGACGGGTGCACCATGGCTCGGCGCCGCGGCTCGTGAACTGGACTCTGGTACTCGGACACCGACAGCGGCTCGGGCTCCGGCTCGACCTCGGGCTCCTGACCGGCCGCTGGCTCCTCCCCCTCTTCCTCCCGCTCCTCCTCCCGCTCGTCCTCCTCCCCGTCCTCCGCCTCATCCTCCACCTCGGCTCTGTCCTCCCCCTCCCTCTCCTCTTTCAGCTCGTACTCCTCCTCGTCATCGTCCTCCTCTTCCTCGTCTTTCTCCTCTTCCTCCTCTTCTTCCTCCTCGGTCAGTGCCTCCTCGTCCTCTCTCTGGACCCTCCCCTCCTCCTGCTCCTCCCGGTCGTGCCTCTCCTTCTCCTGCACCTCCAGGTTCTCCTCTTTAGTCATGATGAAGGATGCTGCGGGCCTGAGGGAGAAACACACAAGCACAGATGTTACACTGCGCTGAACCTCCTCTTCCCTCTGCTCCTGCTCTGCATCACCAGGCGAGCGCTATGTTTAGCTCTGAAGAGTGTGTGTGTGTGTGTGTGTGTGTGTGTGTCTGATAAAGGCAGGTAATTGACCCACAGCATCGCACTGATAATGGCAGTGGCTAAAGACGGCTAATGCTAACACTCCCTGTCCATCATTAGCCGTCGACAGGCCCGACTGGATTAAATCTGCTCTCCACTTAAGCAAATGGACGAGACGCTGAAATCCATCCAGCAGCCACTCCCTCCATCATCCCACCATCCATCCTCTCCTCCTCCATCACCAGACATCCAGGAAGGAGGGAAGGAAGGGAGGGAGGCAGAAAACATACAGATGAATTTATGAGCACTAATATTTCCTCAAGTGAAAGTTTCACTCGATGTCTCGTGACACAGTGGACAAATTCTGGATGATCATAGGATCATTCAGCAACATGTTGGATTCTAAGCTGGAAAAGAGCTGCAGAGATGAATCGATTAGTTCTGAAATATTAACGTAATAACAGACTATTCTATTAATCAACTGCTCTTCAAATTAATCTTTAAACTCTCTGATTCCAGCTCGTTAAATGTGAATATTTTCTTGGTTTCTTTCCTCCTCTGTGACGGTAAACTGAATGTTTTTGGAACTGAGGACGAGACGCTGACAGATCGATCGACGGGGAACATATTGACGAGCTGCAGCCCTGATGAAGGAAATGAAACTGATTTATATAACAGCAGCAACAAACGCACCTTTATTTCTACAATGCATGTTTTATCTTGCTCTCCTGGAGCTGGAGGGGACAGATCAGCGTTTCAGACATCTAAAAGGTGTGAAACATCTGGATACTTGGACATTTTGCAGCCATGTTTGATGCAACAGATCCAGGTTTATTGTGCATTATAATGCAGTGAAGAGATGTACAGTGAGATCCTGAAGTGGAGAGTCTGCAGATTAACTCCACACCTGATGCGCTTCATCCTCTGGAGTCAGATACGAATCCAGCCGAGATGAATAAATCCAGCTGACATTCGAATCACAAAGGTCCTGACTGATCAGTGATCAGCTTTGACGTGATTTCATATTTCGATACACAGCTTTTAAAACTGCGTCGAGCAGCTGATAGCAGCAGAACAAACACACCGAAGGCTGATAAAATCAAAAACGATATCACAAAGTCATCGTGCAGCCCTCGTATCAGACGTAAACACTTCTGTGGTTTGCAGAAATGCACGTTGCCGACATTTCTTCTGCCGAGTGTGTCAGAGCGTCCGATCAGAAACCATCGGATATGAGTCACACAGAGGAGAAACACACTCAGCAGCAGCACTCAGCGCCAACAAGAAGCCAGTGAAACCAGTAACATCCTCTTCATCTGTCTGCACACACACACACACACACACACACACAGATGAACCAGTAGGTCAGATGATTCCCTTCAGTCTGAGTTGTTCAGTTTAATCCACACAAACAGCAGCTCTGTTGTCCTTTAATCTGACGCCGCTACTGTCTGCAGCCGCGGCTACGTGCTAAGCTAACAGTTGCTATCAGTTGCATCAGACATCAGGATTCTGATCTGTAGACACACGACATCACAATGTGCCTGACAGATGCAGCTTGCTGTCTGTCTGTCAGGCTGCAGGATGATCGGTCCTGATGTGAGAGATGTTTCAGCTCGTCTTCCTCAGATGAAGAGGAGCGACAGCGCGTCACAACGATGACACACGTGTCCCAAAAACCATCTGACGAAAACTTCCAGCTGACACCTTTATAGAGGAATTATTAGTGTGTGTGTGTGTGTGTGTGTGTGTGTGTGTGTGTGTGTGTGTGTGTGTGTGTGTGTTGTTTATATAATCTGTGTCTCAGCTGGTTGAGTCCTGCATGTGAACACAACCGTCAGCTGAGACCGGACTCTGCTGAGGCCATGACAAAGGTTACGCAACGTGACGGTGTGAGTCAGCACACACACACACACACACACACACACATACACACACACACACACACAGACGAGATGTGTCCATGACTGTTGTATTATAAGTTTGGATTTTATTGTATTCTTTGTGTTTTTATTGTCAGACAGTTTGTAACTGTGCTTTAGTTGTAATATCAATAATATTTATGATTATAATTATCTAACCAGCAACATGAATCAACTCTAAGCACGATCAATACAGGAGTTATGAGGCTGATATTGATCATTTAAAAAAAAAACATCACATCAAAATCAGTGATCTTCTCTGACAAGTTTCCTTCAGCCTGAGTGGTTCTGTTCTGTACTGCAGGCCGACCCGTCTCCAGGTCCAATATCCAGGAAGTAATGTAGCAGGAAATTAACCTCAAAATTATATTAAGTGCAATATTTGCACAAATGTACTTAGTTACATTACATGACTGAGTATAACACCAACAGAGGGCCTGATGAGTATTCATACTTTGTTACTTTAAGCACATTTTGTGATTTTCATAATTTTTACATCAGTAAAACTCTCGAATGAAAGACTTTTAACTTATAACAGAGTATTTTAATATAATTTCTTCTATTACTGTTCAGGAATCCACACAGTGATCTGCCAAACAGTCAGCCAGTGTTGTAAATAACAAGGGTGATACTCCAGTAAGAGTAAGGATTAAGTAAAGGGTGATAAAACATTACGTAAGAGAAACACTAAGAGTAAAAGTCTTAAAGTATCTGATATTAATCTGCAAAGTAACTAAAGTAATAAAATACATGTAGTGTAGTGGAAGTATGAGGGAGCAGAAAACAGAAATACTCAAGTAAAGTACAAATACTTTAAAACATATTTTAATATACATCATTAATTATTGTATAATGATGTATTATTCTTGCATGCTGTGGGTTCATATTGACCTTGTGGTGAATCCTCTGGTTGAGTCTGACTGGGAGAACTGGAAACACTCGGAGCCCCGCACAACCCGCACACAGCTCCAATATGATCAATAAACTGATCATTTCTGATGATTTGTGTTGTTTTCTCGGTGTGTGATCGCCATGTGATGTGTACAGCAGGTAGTGAGAGGAGGAGGAGGAGGAGGGAGGCCATGGCAGCATCCTCCTCCTCCTCCATCCAGCCTCCATTTTACAACAAACCGACCCTGACGCACATAATACCGCAAAAACACGCAGAGATGCGGCGGGCAGCGTCCCGCACAGCTCGAGTTTCAACCCGCACAGAGACGATTTATCATCCAGAACACCGAAGATCCAAACTGCGACAGCTGCGGGTTGTTTTGTGCCAATGTGCGTAGTGAAGAGCAGGATGGAGGAAAAACGCCCCGCAGACACACAATGAGCCCCGCACACACACACGAGCCCGCACACACACGAGCCCGCACAGACCGCAGACACGAAGGATTCACGCAGAAATCAGAAAAATAACTGAAGATGATCAGTTCGTCTCAGCAAACACGAGAATCAGGCGCATTAACACGGTTTGTCTCCAGGTCCGTCCTCAGCGTCACAACAGCACCAGCACGAGACACCGACAGAGCTTCATCATCATCATCATCATCATCATCATCATCATCATCATCATCATCAATACCTTCATCATCATCAACAACAATAATAATCACGAGAGCTGAAGGTGTTTTTACCTGAAGACAAGCCGCTGGTTGTTCTGTGCTGAGCCTCCGATCACAACACTGACGCTCTCTCTCTCTCTGTCTCTCTCTCTCTCTCTGTCTCTCTCTCTCTCTCTCTCTCTCTGTCTCTCTCTCTCTCTCTCTCTCTCTCTGTCTGTCTCTCTCTCTCTCTCTCTCTCTCTCTATTCAGTTCACGTCGCTGAAGCGTGCTGACGTCACGCAATGATTATATTTAAGATGAAAAGCACAAACAACACAAAATATATGAACAGATTCCTGAATAAAAGCTGCGCAGTGACAATATTAATCTGATAAAGAGAGAAAAAAAATAAAATGATTTACAATCTTTTTTATTTTAACTCCCCAAAAATTCTTACTGTGCAAAAAACTTTCCAAAACCTTCTGAAGAATAAAGTATAAATCTGCACATTTCTCATTAATGAATAGTACATTACAGTACAAATTAACAACAAATGAACTAAAGTTACTGTCTAAAGATGCCACATGCTGAGCGAGAAGTGCACCACGGCTGGTGTGATTGAGAGCTCAGTGATGCAGGATCAGCAGGAAGTGAGCAGAACGAAAGCAGAAACCATCAAGGTGTTCACTGCTCTGGAGTCCAGAAAGGTGAAGCTGATGGAGCTGTTGGAGGAGCAGCAGAGTGTGGCGGTCCAAAGCAGGAGCTGCAGGAACTTTCATAGACCGAGGACGAGTGCAGGCTCCTGCAGGACTTCCATCCATCTCCTCCCCTTCAACGACCAAACATCATCTCCTGCATCTAGACAGAGTGAGGAGCGCAGTGGCCAAGATGGAGGAGACGCTCGATGAACAGATGGAAATCATTATCAGAGAACTCAGTCCGGTAGATGAAGAGGAGACCGGTGAGGAACCGGTGCAAGCAGAGAAGGTGTTTGATGATGATCTTTGGAAACTCCAGAGTCAGTATGTTATAAATGTGACCCTGGACCCCAACAGGGAACCCCCCTCCCTCATCCTCTCAGAGGACAGGAGACAAGTGAGGGACGGAGGGTGAAGAGGAGAGTCCCCGACAAACCACTGAGGTTTGATTTTTATCTTCATGTTCTCGGAAACGAGGGGTTTTCTTCCAGCATGTTCTAAGACAAAGTTCTGCTAAAAGGTCAAGAAGGTTGGGAAGTCGGAGTGATGAGAGAGTCCATCAGCAGGAAGGATGTCGCTCTGTCCCTCAGCCCTGAAAACAGATGCTGGACATTGGGGTCGAACTGGGGACGTTGCCAAGCTAACGCTAATCCTCCTGTCGTCCTGTCCTTGTCTGAAGACCCAGAGACGGTCTGAGTGTTTGTGGACCTTGGAGGAGTGTCAGTCTGTTTCTATGACGTGGATAATAGGACTCTGATCTACTCCTTAACAAGATGTGTCTTAATGATGTCCAACTTCATGGTCATCCTGTGTGGAAGTCCTCACTGAAGATATCTGTAAACATCAGTTACACTTTGTCTCTTGTCTCAATTTGTCACAACCTAAGAATGTTGTCTTCTACGTATGATAACGTATTTTAGCACATTAACACATCAGACTCTGTTTGCAAAGATTCTGGGGACAATGTGGTTGATGTTTGTTGGTTTTATTATATAATGGATTTACCAGAGGATCAATATATATTCATCTTGGTGACCAAATCCTTAAATGGTGACTTGAAGCTGAGACCTGCTGGTTAACAGGAAGAGTACAGCAGGAGATGAAAAAGGAGACACCGCTCACGTTTATTCAAGAAAATATCACGTTCGCTTTTTTCTCTTTGGGTTTTTGGATTCATTATCTTGTTTGCTTTTATTCAATGGATACAGAACAGATGAGTTGCAGTCCTGAACTCCACCCAGGTGCTTTCTCACCTGGTCCAGTTGGTTTCCATGTGAGTGTTTGTGTCCATGTGTGTGTAAGCTGCCCCCTGGTGGTCAAAGGGTGTAACGACATCTTTGTCCATTTTGAAGCGGGTGCAGTGTTGCTGTGTGGCCACTGGAGGACATTATAGACACATGATTATAAATGCTTAATGCATCAGCTGCACTGAATGTGTGTGAGCTGCATGTTTCTCTACTTTTGGTCCAGATGAGTGTTTATAATCATGTAATGTATTTATTATGATTACCATGAGTGCACACCGCCCTCCGGTGGTC
The DNA here is from genome assembly GCF_904848185.1 of Acanthopagrus latus. Classification (NCBI taxonomy): domain Eukaryota; kingdom Metazoa; phylum Chordata; class Actinopteri; order Spariformes; family Sparidae; genus Acanthopagrus; species Acanthopagrus latus. The sequence goes on along the minus strand of NC_051040.1, from coordinate 1,428,395 downwards.
ACTTTGTGTAACAATACTGTATATTTTGAAAGCTGTAGAAATATTAAATTGCTTTTGTTTCCACCTTCACACTCTGTACAGATGTTTTGCATCTGTGGCTTCTCGCTGTGTGTTCTCTCCCTCACTCTGAACCATCCTCCAGAGGTCAGTGTGAAACTCTATAATATAGAAATATAATATATAAACACTAGAAGATCAAACTGACGAATACAGTCAACATAATGCACAGTGTGGTCACACAGACAGCACTTTAATAGCAGAGTCACTGATCCCAAACAGGACAAACAGTCATGAAATCCACAGAATCACTTTGACCACCAATCTCAGTAAATTACATATTATATGTAAAACAAAAAAAAAAACAAAAAAAACAAAAACTACAACATCAAATATAAAAAAGCAACATGGATTTGAGTGTTGAGTTGATGGCCAACAGGCCGTTGATCACTTGCTCATCACATGTCACAGAAGTAAAACATGTTTAAGTGATCCAACACTCATTCTGTGATCAGTATGATTGTTTTGACTAATATTCAGTTTAAAGGGCTGCAGACAGTAACTGTGATCTCTGAAAACATCAACAGATGTCTCCTATATCACTTATTTTGCAGCTGCCTGTGTTTAAATGACATTTTACAACTTAAACATGTATTAAAATGTAAAGGTTTAAATGCTTAAATGCTCATCTGCTCATCTCACATCTGCAGCTGTAGCTCCTGTCTCTTTAATTTAAAGCCCCTCCTCCTGAATACCCTGTCTGCTCTGATTGGTCAGCTTGTACACGCCACGCAATGTTTACAAGGGACACTTTTGGATTTGATTTTACCAACAGCTTTCCTTTTCTCTGTCAATTATGCTCTAAACTTTACGTTCTTTTCTACCTTCTTCATCACCTGACTACTGATATTTTTCTTGATCCTTCGTCTTCCTTATAGCTACATCTATGTGGCCTTATTCCAAGACCCAAAGTCACCATAAAGGTTAAATCAAATCAAATCAAATCAAACATGTCTTTTAATACAGAGTTATTTTTGTCATCTAAGAGTGTATTTATATGTGCTCTGTACATCTCAAACTACTTTGTCAACAGTTGTTGGTTAGCTCAGAGCTCTCTCTCTTTCCTACAGGTCACACAATGATGCTGAGCACAGCACATTCTGAGCACTGAACCAGAGCCTTATTTCGGGGTAGAGAGGCTCAGTGAATGTGCAGTTGAAGGTGTGGAGGCAGAGCTGTCTGTTAGAGAACACTGCGAAGAAGGACAGGATGCCAGCAGGCCAGTCCACATACACTCCGACTCTGTTGGACACAAAGGGAAGTTTGTGTCCCTTTGCTTCTTTGCCATTGTGCAGGAGAGTATACTTCTTTTTAGAGCAGACCAGGATCCAGGACCTGGTGTCCTCACCCTTTCGTATGACTCTCTTATAAGTTACCCCGATGGACACGTATCCTTTCCACTCGACCTCCCAGTAACAACGACCAGTCAGACCGTTTCTACACAGCACTTGACCTGTGAAATTATCATGCCGTGCTGAAAGTTTTACCCCTGTCACCTCCCTCATGTCGTCAGACAGAATGAGGTCAATATGGGCTGTATTTGGGTCCAGTGTGAGATAGCAGGCATCTGAAGGAAAAAAACACCAAAAATAAATAAAGTTATAAATTTGCTGTAAAATGAAACTAAGGGCAGGGGGTAAGGCATTGGCTTTGTTTCAGGTGAGGTGGGATGCCTCCAGTCTCTGGGGGAAACATTATTGTGATGACATGACATACATGTAGTAGTAGCTGTATCAGTAAGAACAACCAGTGGCTTGACATCAGTTTCCTCCATCTATCAATAGATGTTTCTAAAGCTCCTTATTTTAGGAAAATTGGTTACTTTGGTTAAAATTATTCACTGGAGGTATGATCATTTATTCTATTAAATCATTTATGATGCAACATCATCAATAGCAGATCAAGGTTTGAATGAATGATATCATTGTTTCAGCAGTGAGAGTGAGAAATCAGACAAATAACATGAAATACTTACATTTCCTCAGATGTGGTTTTAGCCTCTGGGCTCCTCCATTGTCCACCCTGAAGTGAGTGGTAAACAATGTCAGACATCATAATATATTTCATTTTAGAGACATGAGCATTACATTGTTTTCTGTCATATCTTGTGCAGTTTGAGTGTTTAATAATATCTAGTATATGTGGTGAGAATGCTACAAACATGACAAATATGAATAACAGCAAGGCCCTCCATACCTGAGAGTGTTCAGTCTGCAGAGTGGGTCCCTCAGTTTAGCAGAAAGCAACTTCACACCTGATTCTCCTGGATGGTTGTAGCTCAGGTCCAGCTCTTTCAGATAGAAGGGGTTGGAGCTCAGAGCTGAAGCCAGATAGTCACAGCCCTCCTGTGATACCTGACAACCTGACAGGCTACAAAATAAAAACAAAAACAACAAAGACTTGGTTAACTTGTGTTAATGCAGTTAAACGTTTAATTTTTGAAACTGAATCAGAAAACGTCATGTAGAGCAGTTGACAACTGTCACACAGCGGTGAGGTTTGTCTTGTCTTGGGGTATTGTCTTGTGAATTTCCTGTTTTATTTTGAAAGTCTAACTCTCCTCTAATTCCAGGTCACTTGCCCCTCCTCTTGTGTCACTGGTCTGACATCTCCCCTGATCCCTGATTGTTTCCACCTGTTTCCCATTACCCTCATGTGTTATATAGTCCGTGTCTCCCTTTGTCTTGTGCCAGAGTGTTTGAATCCATCATGCACCTCGTTCACAGCCACAATCACGCCAAGATTCCAAGTGTGCATTTCTAGGATCTTGATCCTCTTAAGTGAGTGACTTTTTGTTTGTAAGTTTTCTCACTGAAGTTTTGAGTTTAAGTTTATAGCCTTTTGTTTCTTAAATGTTCATAGTTATCAATAGAGTAGTTTTGTTTATAGCCATTTTCGCCTTCCTCCTTTTTGGAGTGAGTTTGTTGTAAGTTCTTGGCCTAGTGGGCCAGTGTAGTTTAGTTCCTTGCAGTTTTTCATTTTCCTCCTTGTGAGTGGTTTTCTGTTTATCTTTTTCCTTTGAGGTCTTTTGCTTCAGTTAGTCCTGTTGTTGTTTCCTGTTTAGGGATTGTGATTCATAGATTCTTTGTTTGGTCACTTTGCTTAAGAGTTCAAGTGAAGAAATATATTTCACAATAACAGCCTGACTGAATTGCCCTAATTCTGCATCAGAGTCCTATCTCCTGCCCAGGCCTGACAACAGCATTAGTTTTTGTCAGTGAACAGTGAGTTCTGAGCAGTGCAGTGTTTACCAGCCTTAGGAACCACTACTACATATGTAGTTGGAGAGGTTAAGGTTTTTATTCTTATTCTTAAGTTTCAGGAGCTGTCACCTGAGAGATTTTAGTCGACAACCAGGACTTCCTAGTGCAGCAGCCAGCTGCTTCACTCCTGAGTCCTGCAGGGAGTTATTGGTTGCATCAAGCACTCTCAGACAAGAGGACTTCCAGCTGAGAACTGAAGCCAGAACTCCACAGCTTTCCTCTGTCAGACCACAGAACTTCAGCCTGAAGGAATTAAATTGAATATTTTTTCTAAGTGAATAAACAAACATGAGAAACTGAGCAAACAATATTGTAGTGATCACACTGCATAACCTTACCTGAGTGTCTCCAGTTTACAGTGTGGACTCTGTAGTCCAGCTGAGATATGCTTCACTCCTGAATCTTTCAGACTGTTCATACTCAGGTCCAGTTTTCTAAGGCTGGAGGATCCAGAGCTGAGAACTGAACCCAGAAATTCACAGCTTCTCTCTGACAAACTGCAGGAACTCAGCCTGAAGGAGAAAAAAATAAGAAATCATTTCAGTGAGATTGCAGGACATTTCCAGCTATTTTTACATTTCATTTCATTTACATTTACATTTACAGGTATTTTAGGACAAAACATAATCCTTTCCTGACCTTAGACCAAGTTTTTGTACCTTAGCCTAATCACACCATAAGCAAAGGGTGGTCACAACATAACACTGAAAATTCAACCTAAATACATTAAGCTGCAACATCAAAAAATGTCAAGTCTGAATGTACCCCTCCTCTGATTTGTTATGAAGGTGAAGAGATCAATCATCTAACATTTGTCTGAGTTGTGAAAATATCCATTATACAGTACAACTCCAGGTCAGGGGCATGTTCATGAGAGACTTTTTTGGCAGTTTAGACATTAATATTAGGAAAATCTAAATTGATCTAACCTGAGACCTTCAATTTTACAGTGTGGACTACCCAATCCAGTACACAGCAGCTTCACTCCTGAGTCCAGCAGTCTGTTGTGATTCAGGTACAGTTCTCTCAGTGTAGAGAACTCGGAGGCAAGAACAGATGAGAGATCCTGACAGCATGTCTCTGTGAGACCGGTTTGATTCAACCTACAAGTGAAATGAAACATTATCCTTTCAAGTAAGAAGCTGCCTAGACAGATTTGCTCCCTGAGAGCAACATGAAAGATGGTCATAGAGTTAAATGATTTGTACTGTAACCCAGTCTTCTCTCTAGATGAGCAATACAAGTGATTGTGCAAAACAAAAGGCAAACAACACAATAACTTAATCTCACCATAGGGTTTCCAGTCTACAGTTTGGACTCTCCAGTCCAGTGCAGATCAGCTTCACTCCTGAATCCTCCAGGTTGTTGTTACTCAGGTCCAGCTCTCTCAAACTGCAGAATTGGGAGCTTAAAACTGTTGCCAGGACTGCAAAGCTTCGCTCTGACAGGTTACAGTCACTCAGTCTGAGGGAAAATAGGTAGAAAACACATCTGTGCATTTAAGTATGTTAAATCTTTCGGTATTCATATGTTGATGTATATATTAGGGATGCACCGATTGTGAATTTTTGGGGTTGATAAAGATGTTTAAAATAACAATTTGGCTGATAGCTGATGCTGATTGTTTGTATTGTTCTTGACCTTTGTTTGCAGACCTTTGTCCTACTGTTGCTGTTCAGTTTGGTGCTAAAACATCTTGGTTTTGATTAAAATATGTGTTACGTATGAAACTTAAATTGAATCATGAACGTAACTTAATATTTGTCATGAATGTGACATAAGTTAACCACATTTGTCAGAAAAAATAACTCACAGTTGACTTTTGGTTTTTACACAGGACATGAACAGAAGTTATGTGTGTTAAAGTCCTGTGCATTTTTATCTCCACCTCTTGTTTTCGAATGCCCGGTTCCCTTCAGAATGGAGTCATAAGTGGTTGTGATATAAATACACAATGAGAATGACTTTTCTTTCAGTACTGACACCTTTAATGAAAATCGTCTGGCTGATAAATCAATGCATCCCTAATAATTAATCATTTTATCTTTGTGCCTACAGAGATTTGTTGGAGGATCTGATCACTGGTAGCAGCCTTAGAAACCCTTCTTCTGAAGCAGAGAATTTCTTCAGGTCAAACACATTCAGATGTTTTTCTGATGACAGTAAGAAGAAAATCAGGGCTGACCACTGAGCAGGAGACAGTTTATCTGTGAAAGGACGGCCTGAAGCTAGGTATTGTTGGATCTCCTCCAGCAGAGAGTTGTCCTTGAGCTCATTCAGGCAGTGGAAGAGATTGATGCTTCTCTCTGGAGAGCGATACTTCCTGATCATCTTCTTGATGTACTGGACTGTTTTCTGGTTGTTCTGTGAGCTACTTCTTTTGACAAGACCTTCGAGAAGAGCCTGATTGGTTTCCAATGATAGACCAAGGAGGAAGCGGAGGAAGAGGTCCAGGTGTCCATTTGGACTCTGCAAAGCCTTGTCCACAGCACTCTGATGGAGGTTTGCAAATGTTTCCTTGAATAGTCCAGACCATTTGGATTTGGATTGCATCTCGAGCAGCAGATTGACACCATGGTTGACGAAAGTTAGATGGATGTGAACAGCAGCTAAGAACTCCTGAACGCTCAGATGGACAAAGCAGAACACCTTGTCCTGGTACAGTCCTCTCTCCTCTTTAAAGATCTGTGTGAACACTCCTGAGTACACTGAGGCTGCTCTGATATCGATGCCACACTCTATCAGGTCTGATTCATAGAAGATCAGGTTTCCTTTCTGTAGCTGCTCAAAAGCCAGTTTTCCCAGAGACAAAATCATCTCCCTGCTCTCTGGAGTCCAGTGTGGATCTGTCTCACTTCCTCCATCATACTTGACGTTTTTCAGTTTGGACTGAACCACCAGGAAGTGGATGTACATCTCAGTCAGGGTCTTGGGCAGCTCTCCTTCCTCTCCGGTCTTTAACACATGCTTCAGAACTGTAGCAGTGATCCAGCAGAAGACTGGGATGTGGCACATGATGTGGAGGCTTCGTGATGTCTTAATGTGGGAGATGAGTCTGCTGGCCATCTCTGTGTCTTTGAATCTCTTCCTGAAGTACTCCTCCTTCTGTGGGTCAGTGAACCCTCTGACCTCTGTCACCATGTCAACACACTCAGGAGGGATCTGATTGGCTGCTGCAGGTCGTGTGGTTATCCAGAGACGAGCAGAGGGAAGCAGTTTCCCCCTGATGAGGTTTGTCAGCAGCACATCCAGTGAGGTTGATTTTGTGACATCTGTCAGGATTTTTTTGTGATGGAAGTCCAGAGGATGTCGGTACTCATCCAGACCATCAAAGATAAACACAACCTGGGGCTTGTTGAAGCTGTAGTTTCCTGCTTCTTTGGTTTCAGAGAAAAAGTGATGAAGAAGCTTTATCAAACTGTACTTCTTCCTTCTCAGCACATTCAGCTCTCTGAAAGTGAATGGAAATGTGAACTGTATGTCCTGGTTGGCTTTGTCCTCAGCCCAGTCCAGAGTGAACTTCTGTGTTAAGACTGTTTTCCCAATGCCGGCCACTCCCTTTGTCATCACTGTTCTGATTGGTTTATCTCTTCCAGGTGAGGCTTTAAAGATGTCCTCACATTTGATTGTTGTTTCTGGTGTAGCTGTTTTCCTAGAAGCTGTTTCAATCTGTCTGACCTCATGTTCGTCATTGACCTCTCCGGTTCCCCCCTCTGTGATGAAGAGCTCGGTATAGATCTGATTCAGAGGGGTTGGGTTTCCTGCTTTAGTGACACCTTCGAATAAAAATTGGAACTTCTTCTTCAGATTGGATTTGAGTTTACGCTGGCAGATGATGACATGAGTTTCTAAACAGGAAACAACAACGTCAGTTGGTGGATGGTACAATACAGGTGGCAAAAGTAATGTAGTTGATTGGAAAGTTAATTTATATGACATTGCAGTGGCAGTCCTAGCTTGCATGACGCCCTGACGAACCTAACCTACAGAGCCATCTTGATATAATGCAGTGTTCTCGGGGACACTTCAGGTCCTGGTATTAATGTGGATACCACTTGACACATGCCACCCACCCAAACACAGGTGCAACACCACTGCTTAAGAAATGCCAGAGGACTGGGACAAAAAGATCAAGGTGTCCAAGATCTTTCCTCATCCTCAGATCCCAGTCCCATGAGTATCAGTGGTAAGTGTCGGAAAAGGAGGCTCAATCTCACAACCCACAGGACTCAAAGGATCCAGCGCACTCTTGCCAGACACCACAGGACTCCGTCAATGGGCCAAGCCCAATCCACTGTGGGGCCTCCATGAATTGGACTTCTAACACTTCCCATTGATGCTGTGACATTTCTCTACTGTCACAATTAAATAAGTCACTATGTGTGACTTAAGTCATTTGGCCCAAGTCTCAAGACGTTTTCTGGGGGTAAGTCATCAGATGAGCTTAATATTATTCATTAACGCATTATATTGCAATGCCCCCTGGTGCCAGGGGACACTGCCAAAATCTGTCTCCACATTCCCCAGTCCAACTCATTGAGGCTCCACTGTGGATCGGTCCTGGCTCTGACCCATCGAGCCCTTGTCACTTCTGAGGGTGTCCTGTGGCACAAGGACGTTAGTGGCAGATCCTTTGAGTCCCGTAGACTGTGAGGTGGGGCCTCTATGGATTGATCTTGTTCCAGCACTTCCTGTAGATGCTCTGAAGTTTCTCTACTGTTACCATGAAATAAACAGACATGAGACTCAAGTAATTTGGGACATATGACAGGCAGGTCTTAAGTCATTTTATCTTGGGCAGGTCAAATCGAGTCCTTAGTCAAGGATGGTTGGTTAGCCATATCAGAGCCATATTTGACAAATTTCTGGCAGTCACTGCAAGTTTTTCAGAGCACATTAATAAGAGGTTGTAGAAATGAACCCACTGTTTTCCTGTTTCAGCAAACTAAAGTGTCTTACTGTTCTGCAGAGAATCGGCCAGTTCCTCCTGCTTCATTGCCCTCAGAGAGTGCAGTGTGATCTTCAGAAACGCTTCTCTGCAGCTCCTCCTCTGCTGTTCATCCATACTGTCTCCCTTCTCCTCCTCCTCCTCCTCCTCCACACTCCTATCCTCTAAACAGTCTGTGTAATCTGGACTCAGAATCCTTTGAATCTTTTTCAGCTCGTTTGTCATGAAGGTGACAATGTTCTCCTCAAGCAACTGAAACAGAAAATTACACAAATTTTAATTTTTACACATCTTTCGCACTGCATGAGTTGATGACGACCCATACTTCTTTAACCAGTGATGCATGCAGATGAGAAGTAGAATGGTTGTTATATTGTGATTTTAGATGGGCTTTAAATGTGCATACTATGAATATGGATTTCAGGTCTGGTTGATTCTTCATTGCAGATTCAACACTGGCAACATCAGACTTTTTCTGAGGGTCTCTGTGGAGGAAATATGACACATAATGTGTAGAGCACACTCACATAAGGGTTTGTTAAATTGTAGATCATATATTGTCACTTTTAAATCATTACAGTTGTCTAGAAGGAGGGCACCTGGCTTTTAATTTAAGGCAATTAGACTTTGGATGGTCACTCTTCATGGACACACAGCTCGGTTCGGTAGAGTCGGGTCCATCTTTGAAAGCAATAGGATGGTGCATCGAGCGGTCACTCTTCATGGACACACAGGTGGGTTCAGAGGACTCTGGCCCCTCCTGCTGGTTTCTAAAAGTACCACAGGATAGACAAAGTAATGATCGCATTAAAAAGAGATGCTGTCCTCACCAGAAATATACCAGCATTGTACTGGGAACAGAAAAACACAACTGGATGAATATAGCTCATCGAACTTTAAAGCAGAAGATCAGAGTTCTCATTCCATCAAGTATCATTATCATAACCACATTCTTTAACTAACTTGGTTTTTATTAGCGTAACTTTAAACATACCTGGAGATGTTTATTGCCATATTCATGATCTACTAACTCAGCGCTATTTACTTGAACCAATTCTGTTCAAGATTCTTGAAATCTTGGTGCTTGTGGATTGAGCAAGCCCACTTTTCCTCAGCCAGTTTATTTTTGGCTGAAATGCTCTGAATGGTTCAAGATAAGGTGCATGAACCAGAATGGAATCGGTTCAATGTTGGTGGAAACAGGGCAACAGTAGGAGATTTTCCACCACCATGGAACCAGCTCTGTTCCCAAATTTTGAACTGTTCAGAGCATTTTGTCCAGAGTTAAACCGGTTAAAAACACTCCACCACATGAATGCTAATATTGATGCTAATATTGATGCTAATATTGATGCTATTCATCGCTAATATCAATCAATACATTTGTTTGTCCCCAGTGCGGCAATTTGTTTTGCAGTAATAGGAGCACACAAAATACAAAAATAAACAAATACAGATATACACATAAGATGATAAATAACATTATGCACAAACCTAACAAATAATGTATGTAAAATACTGAATCAACACTGTCAAAGAATTTTACTCAAGTGAAAAGGATATTTTATCCTACTGGGTAAACTACCTTTTCTTCCTGGCGTTTAAAAGAGAGACGGCAGAAGGAACAAAGTGTTCGTTTTAGCAAGTTGAAGACTGAACAATGAACCTGATGGTAGAAACTGAAACTGTTGATGTAAAGGATGGAGTTAGCTTTTTTAAGCAGCTGTTTGTTGTAAAGATCCTGTAGAGCTTCTTGTGCAGACCCGATGATTTTGCTACTAATACTAATAACCTTGTTTAGTAGAGTTCTCTCTTTTACCCTCAGAGATTGACACCAACAAATAAAGGAAAACGTAATAAAAGAACGATAAAACAAAGTCATCAGGGTGGAGTCAACCTGTAATTTAGAATGTTTCCTAAGACAATAGAGACGCTGCTGACTTTTCTGGATGCCAGACTGTCAGGAAACAACCGGCATAACCAGACCACATCTTGCTGTAGCCTATGAAAAACAGTGCATTTCAGTCCTTACTTTTCATCAGTAGAGTCGTTTCCATCTTGGAAAGCAGTAGAATTATGCACAGAGCGCTCACTCCTCAAGGACTCACAACTGGGTTCAGAGGAGTCTGGTCTCTTGTGCCGGGTGCTGATAAAGAGAAGAAAAATAATAGTTTTGACTCTGAATTGAAGTCTTATACGGATTTAATCTGCTTGTCTCACTACAGCTAAATCCAACCATAATAAACACTTGTGTGAAACACAGTTAACTTGTAATCTACACAGCTGACTGTACCTTTTACAGCTGGAACATGCTGCCACACCTGCAAATAAAAATAGAAAAAGAAAGTATGTTAGCTTCTGCACCATTAACCATTAAGTGTCTTTTGTTTTTGGATTGAGGATTACATGAATTAGGGGGCTGTACTCAAAAAGAACAAAATATGATTGAGGTAAAGAGACTGTAATAATAAAGAGGATTTCCCCAAATTAAACAAAGTAACACTCACTCGAGTTTGGCCTGTGAATGTCCGTCATTCCGACAGGTCATCTGTGTCCTGAAGATGTCTACCTGATAGATAGATAGATACTTTATTGATCCCTGAGACAGGAGCGTCACAGTGATCTTAGAAGAATGATCCCTCCGGTCTGAAGAAAAGTTATATCCGTAATCGGTTAGATTGACTGCGTATCCATTCGTCTGACGTCTGTCTGTGAAGTCTGCTTGGAAACACTGAACTGAACCAGTCGAACCAGTCTGATGACTTCAGGAGATCAAATTCATCCTCAGTGACTTTAAAGAGATAAAAACAGGAAGACTGCAAATGTATGCAGCCTACAAACTGTATCCAAACTGTTCCCTCTTTATATAGGAGTCTCCTGTTTAATTAAACTGTGGAGAGTCTTCGTAAACATTTTCAAATAACTCAAAATTTGTTCCTCTCAAACTGGTATTTTTCCAACTTCCTGATATAACTAAACAAAGACAAGTACGCATGTCTGCCATGACACACTTCTCTTCATTTAAAATAGGTCAGTGATATGAATATTGAACTGCCGGCAAAAATCTTCTGTTTTGTGTGTCTGTGTGTGTTTGTGTCATCCTGGAAATATGTAACCATGTAAGGTGGAGTCACTGAATGTTACAGGTGTGAGGTCATAGTTCAAAGATGGCTGTGTTCTCATCTAACAATATGGTAATGGCTATTAAGTGGTCATGTGTGAGAACATGAACATGTTGACAGGCTGGTGTGATCCGACAGTGAAAGTTTGTCGTTTGACCAATAAAAAGGCAACTTTACAAAATGAGAGGCATTTTAATTTCACCTTGTGCTGAATGCACAGTGTCCACATGTTTTGGTGTTAGTGAGAAGAACTTTTGTAGAAATACATAAAACGAGCACAAAGCTACAGGCACAGATAAAAGACATGCTCAGTGTTTAAAAACTAACTTTAACCTTTATTTCCACGTTTGTTCATTGTGGGACTTTAGTATACATATTTTAAATGGACTGAACACTATTTTCCACATTTGCAGTCAATAATACTGGCTAAAAATGTTTTTATTTTTTATTTAGCCTTTATTTAACGAGGCTAATCCCACTGATCCCATGCATCTCTTTCACAACCGGGCTGAGAATGGCAGCAACACAGAGTTACAACAGAAACCATGCAGAGAAACACACACAAATAGACAAAAAGACTGAGAATAGTTCAGTGGTGCAATGACATCTCTCCAGATTGTTCCATGCAGAGGATGCAGAAAACCTGAAAGCTTTCTTTCCCAATTCAGTTTAGACTTTAGTGGCAACACATTGCAAAATATCCAGAGAGTTAAGAATGTGATTTCAGAGAAACATGCCTTTAATTTAGCAGAATCAGCCTGTCTGACAGGTCAGAATAAAAACACATGTTCTGGCCCATGTATGCACTCATACAGTGTTATTACAGCAGTGTAACCTGTAGCTTTGTCTTCACTCTTTGTCAAGGTGTTTGTTCTTGAAAATTGTATGTTGAGAGTCAAACTGCTTGTGTAATACCTGACAAATAAAACTGTCATCGCATCAGAAACACATTCTGCACAGGATGAGTTCAGGTTTTTATTTATATTTCCTGTATTGACATATTAAAGCTGTCTCGGGATGGTTTTCTGACATTGTTCATACAGGTGATATAATTGAACAGACTTTGGGCACTTTGCCATCAACCATCATGGCAGATTTCTGTCGGAACCGAAGGTCAGACTCACTCTTGCCTCTGATTGGACCAGACTCTCTACGCCCCGCCCACCTCCCTCTCCATGTGGCCTCTCGCTGCTCTCAGCGCTCCTCCTGCCTGTCACTCAAACCGGCCTCAGCCAATCGGCTGCTTTTGTCCTTTTCACATACGTCCGCCGGCAGCTTGAGCTGCTATCCAACATGTCGGCTACGTCTGTGTTCCCCATGTGTGTGCGGGCGAGCCGGGGCCTGCTGCGGCTCAGGAGCGGGGCGGTTGGTGCCTCTTCCCCGGCCGTGGTGGATATCGTCCGGACGCTCTCCACGGACAAGCCGCCGGCCGGGACAGGCAGCGCGACGGGCGGACTGGCTCAGGCCATCCTCCAGGAGAGACTCCAGCAGCAGCAGCAGAGTCAGGTGAGGAAGCTAGCCCGCTTATGTGCGCTCGATTTGCGTAGCGCATCAGCAGCCAGCGATGTTGGCGGGGAGAGCGATACACTGCGGCTCGAGGCCCGGACCTAAACCCCGCCCACACGAGGTGCCCATCTGAATCAAATCGGAGCTGCTTCTGTGACATTCCCCCCTCAGGTTGTCCTGAAAGCTAGCTTATATCTGAACATTTACCCGACAGGCGGACAGAGCGGGACGGTGTTAAATGTCTACTGTGTCACGGCTAATGTCAACCTCATAAGTGTCAGATTTGTGCTCCGTACTGCGCATGTCCCGCATTCTGCTGAATGAATGAACCTGGAATTAGCCTAGCTAACAGGCTAGCTAGCTAATATTAGCCTGCGTTTTTACTGGACTGACAGGTTGGGTGTCTCTCTGTGACACATGTCAGAGACACACCTGGTTGACAGCCGCTACCTGAGCTCAGTCGCTAAATTACCCAACTGAAATATCCGTTAATTCGCGTGTGGTTTCTTATCATGGCTAGCTGTGACAGATAGCATGTAGCTAGCATCAGCCCTGCTGTTGTAACCTGTGTCAGCTCTGTGTGGCTCACTGTAATGTTGAGGTTGTATCAGCTCCTCACAGACACACACACGAAACCAACCGAGCTCCATGTTATCTGCAGGAGCTGTTAGATAAACTGTGTTAGCAGCCAAGGTTTGTTTGGTTTGAAGGTCAGAACAGACCCCCCCTCCCCCTCCTCCCCACGTTCAGATCCACCTCACTGAAACCCAAATCTGTAGCACACACACACACACACACACACACACCATGTGTGTCTGACGTGCTACTAAAACCCAGTAAGACAAAACACTCCTCTCTATCTCACAGACTGACGCTGAATGGAAAAACCTGACCGCACCACTGACCTGCATATTTCTGTTTCACAATAATAAAATCTTAGCCATGAAATGTCAACACGAGGAGCTTCATCAGGAAAGGCTGGCAGAAACCTGTTCAAACACACAACTATACCCACCATATAAACTTGAATTCATTAGAATAAACAGCCAAAACACCAGAATAAATGTCAGGCGAGTATGAAAATCACATGTGAGTTAAAACTACATTTTGTATTTTTAGGCAATAAATAACTACTAAGTATGTGTTAGGGTGAGGAGAACGTCATTTTGTTTAAAATCAGGTGGAAATCTCCCCACTGAGTCAAACGTCTGTTGCCTGCTGTTGCAGCCTCGCAGCTTGTAATAACATGGAGGTTAAACTTCTTGTGCATTAATTACAAAATATTCTATTTGATGGAGAATATCATGAAAAGTCAGAGGATGTACTGCATGTTGTTCTCTAAAACGATGATGTTGTTTAGTGTCTGAATATCTGTGGTGATCTATAAATAACACAACTGATGGACGGACTGAAATAACCAGTGATGTACTGGTAGAGTTTTGATCACACTGTTATTCACCTCACTGTGTCTGTGATCTCAGGTTCAGAGAAATACTAGTGACTTTTTATTAATGTGTTCCAATCATAGCGTTTTAAATCTAATCGCTAGTTACAGCCCTGCTATCATTGATCAGGTCATGATCTGATTGACATCACAATAATCAGGTAATAATCAACCCGCAGTTCAAAATAACGTCTGTGATTGGCGTTACAATAATACACTGATGATATTAATGGTGGTCAAATGTTCCTTTTGGTCCAGGGCCAGCCTCCTCCTGAGGGAGGTGAAGGTGAGCAGGAGGGAGAACAGAAGGACGACAAGAAGCAGAAGGACAAGGAGAACAAGGCCTACGCTAAGAAGATGGTGCTGCGACTGGCGGGGCTGATGGGCCTCGGCGGGGCGGTCGGCATGGTCTACGTATTCGGTGAGTGGTGGAAAATTTAATCTAACAACTTGTCTGAAAAGAAGTGTCCGAAGTGATTATTCTGCCAGTGAAATATTCAGAAATGTAATTGTAAAAATATGACAGTTTCAGCGTCATTTTTCAAAGGAAAAAAGCTTTTCAGTTTCAGGTATTGACAGTTTTTCTCTGTCTCGCCTCTTTTTTAATACTTTATTTTCATGATTAAAGAATCAACTCTTGATTTTTGCAGTTAATCAAATAATTATTTGAACTACTAAAGTCAGAAAAACAAGCAAAAGCTGTTTCTCAGAGCCCGAAGTGATGTTTTCATTTGTCTTGTTTAGTTCGACCAACCGTCCAAATCCACAAGAATCCGTTTACTGAGACTTGAAACTGCAAACAGACAAATGTTTGTGTTTTTGCTGAACAATCTGATTGTCCAAAAGCTTTTACTGACAAAAGAGAATTCAATTAATTAAGAAAATAAAACTCTGTGTGACTGAGCTGATCCGATCACTAAGGGGAAGACGACGTTGTCAACACAGGGTGTGATTAGTTTATCGCCCCCAGCTTCCTGTTGAGAGGGACGGCCCACATGTGGGTGGAGCCAGCAGCTGTCAGTCGAGGTGAGCAGCAGAGATGAGTCGGACTGAGAGCAATGAAGAGCCTTAAATCTTCAGTTTGTCAGGTAGAAAATACTCGTGAGTCAAGAGTGAAGTTTGAACGAGCTGGTTGAGTTTTCAGTCGGTGACGAGAGAAGCAGCAGAAAGATTTCAGTTGTAACTTCCTGTGAGGAAGACGAGCCGGTGTCTGAGGATTTAGGAGTTTGGGGTTTTTGGGGGGTTTTTTTGAAGATGTTTGAAGAACTTTTTTGGAAATGTTCTTCACAAAACAAGAGTCAGTAAGTGCGCAGATTCTCCCAGCAGCTGAGAGGAAGTGTTGGCCGAGTGGTCTGTCAGCTTCATCTGCTGCTCTCATGAAGCTGCTGCTTCTGTCTGTTCGATCGTCAGGCCCTGAAGTTTTCATTTTTATTCTGGTATGAAGTCACGCTCGGATTTTTCCTTTTTTTTATTTAAAGTCGAGTTTTTTTCAGTCCTCGTCTGCAGAGGAGTGATGGCAGGAAGGATGGAGCAGAAACAAGATGGATATATTCGTATTATTTCACGAGCTACTTTGGATCTGTCAGATATTTACCGTCTTTTTAAATGTTCCTTTCACTATTTCCTCATCTCATCCGTGTTGTGGAATAATTCTGTTGCACATTTGGAGAACCGGATCAGAATCTGCTCTGTACATTTGTGGAATTTAATCACGTTTCTGCCGTGTGGATTAACCCTTTGGAGAAGGAAGATTGTTGGATTATAACCTGACGAGTCCTGGAAAATATTCACGTCCACATGTTTTCTGTGTGGTTTCCCTTCAGATAGGTTTGTGAAATACTTTTTCTTTCTGTTGTCACAAGATTTGGGTGACATGCAGTTAATACCTGCAGGTGTAAGTGTTGCGTCAGCTCGTTCATACAGTGATGAAACTGAGGAAACACTGAAGACAAAGACAAGACTGAAAAGATGCTTCTGGAGATTTTAGTTTCTCATGTTTTGTCCATTTTTCTCTCTTGTAAGTATGACTCATATTTTTGTGTGTCATTATTGAGACTGAATCGTTTCATTATTGATTAAGCTATTGACTATTGTAATGTTCTTCAAAAGAAGTGTGGAAGCTCTTCAAATGTGACACAAAACTAAGGCAACGTTTGGTTACAATGATATAAAACTGAGAAAAACAAAGTCCTCAGCTGCTCTTGATTAAATGATTGTTGACTAATTGATTCATAGACTGTTTAGATCTGGTCTTTATCAGAGCTGTTTAAACTCAGAGAGTCTCAGATGTTCAGAGCTGCAGCATTTAATTGATTAGTTTGTAAGTTGTCAACTACTTAAGTGTCTTTGGTTTGTGGACAGAACAGGACGTTTTTATAGAACAAACAACTGATCAGTTAATCGAGAAAACGATCGGTGGTGAAAGTTCAGATCAGAGAACAAGTCTGTTCGTTTACGAGTCGAGACGTTGACAGCTGTCAGTGCTTCAGTGTTTGATATTCGGTCCAGTGGAGACATTTTGATTGGTACCATAAAGGTTCGGTACCGAGCTCTTTCCTTTAGACCTCAGCTGTCCAACACACTCAGTGAAAAATAATAATGAAGACGTCTGTTTCCACACAGCTGATCAACTTTTGTGTTTCTTTCTGTTTTAGGCAGTAATTCAGTGGACGAACAAGGAAACATGGTAAGTTGTATTCTCACACACACACACACACACACACACACACACCATTCCTCCAGGTGTGGTTCTGCACACATTACCTGTCAGTGTCTGACTGTGTTTGAAGGTGACGGTGGTTTTAAAAGCTTGTGTCCACACAGTGAGGACACATTTATCCGTCTGTTTGGTCTCTGATGGGACGTTCTTGTGTGGCCGGATCCGAGCTGATGGGCCGCTTTGTGTCGGCACACTTCAGCACGCTCACGTGAATCTCAGCCGCCTTCTTCTTCTTTCCATTTCATCCTTTTTGATGTGTGGTGGTGTTTCGCTCACCTCGCAGGTAGGAGATCCTCTTCCTGTTGTAAAGGACTCACATCACAGGTGGCTGTGACGTGTGTCCGTCTGTCAGAGGCGTCTGTGTGGGAAAGGAAGGAGCACACTTACGTCACCTTCGCCGGCCTCCTTTTGTTCACCGTCATACAGTAAGAGAGCCGCAGCACACTCGACAGGTAGCTGAGACATCAGGTCCGTCTGAGCTGTGAGTTTGGGAAAGGCAGCAACATCAAAGAGCCCAATTATCCCACCTCCACACGCTAATGACCACCACTTCCTCATGTACCACACACCAGTGCTACTGTATGGACCAGCGTGCCACCCGGATACTTGACCTGCTGTCTCTGTAGTCAGCTGAAGAGTCATTATAAGGATGTTCGAGTAAATGTCTCCTGCAGATTGAAGTAAATCACAAGGTTGGAGAGACTGGAAAATAAAAAAACAAAGACTGAAATCATCAGCAGTTAGATCTGAGAGCTCTACGCTGGTTCTGAACACTGGAAGCAAAATGTGGAGCCGAGCTGAGAGAAACGTCTGAAACGACCGACTTCATCTGCTGTGGTTTTATTACTTTGGTTTTTAGATACGGATGTGACATGAGCGTGTTCAGGACAATGTGGCTGTTTTCAAGGCATTGATGAGTAGCTAAAATTCACACGGGGAAAGCAAAATACATCTTGTGTTTGTAGTTTCAGCACATCTTGACTTCTTGGCCTCCGTGTGGACCATAAAAACATTTTTTAAGATGGACAGTAACAGTGGCTGACTGGTGCTAATGTGAGCCACATTAACTGCTGCTTCTGCATCATCAGGCTTCTTCAGGATGTCTTAAAGAAGACGAGAGCTCATCAATATCCAAACTAATCATCCAAATTGTTCCTCATTGTTCCTTAAAGATTCCTTTATTCAGACAGGATCTTGAGGTCTGAGGGTCTCAGCTCTCAGACAGGATCTGCTGTCGGAGGTGTTGGTGTGGAAAGACGTTCCACTTCAAAGGGCACACTTCTCTCACATTAGCGGCCTTTTGTTGGTACCAAAGAGCCAAACGTGTCGGGACGGCTTCCTGCTAAGTGGTCTTTGTCATAATGACTTTGAAGCAGCCAGCCCGGGAAAGAAAAGTCGTCCAGAGAGAAACGAAGAAGAATGACCTCAAACTGGAGCCTCCAGCGACATCATGACCATTTTTTATTCTTTTATTGAACAGACATTACCAAGACAAGGATTCAGCCGCTTCAAAACTCTTTGGTCTGTTGAAATGAGAGTCGCCTTCTTCTTCTTCTTCTGCTGCTTCTTCTTCTTCTTCTTTTGCTTCTTCTTCTTCTGCTTCTTCTTCTTCTGCTTCTTCTGCTTCTTCTTCTTCTGCTTCTGCTTCTTCTTCTGCTTCTTCTGCTTCTTCTTCTTCTTCTTCTGCTTCTTCTTCTTCTGCTTCTGCTTCTTCTTCTGCTTCTGCTTCTCCTCCTTCTTCTTGATAACCATCCTGACATTCATAATCCTTTTTTGGGGTTGAGTTGAAGCAGCTGTGATGTGTTGTGGGAAAGCCGAGCTGTCTTTTAGTCTCCTCTTGGTTCCCGTCCCTTTCAAAGAGCACACTTATCTCACCTGGACTTCCTGTCGGGAGCATCCAGCTCCCATCAGACGACACACTTCTCATGTTGGCGCTGCAGCCGTCTTGTGCCGCCCTTCAAACGGCACACTTATCTCACCTCCTGGTCCGCAGACTGTTCCTCGTCTTCTCATGCTAAACGGGACTGCAACATGTGTCGGAGCTGTTTATGAGCTGTTAGTCTGGGAAACGTAGTTCAAAGGATACAGTCAGTGCCAGGAGTGTGTGTGTGTGTGTGTGTGTGTGTGTGGTCTTGGCCATGTTGTCCAGCTTCCAGATTTAGGATTTTCGGATGCTCCTGCCGCTTCGTCGGCTGAATATCGAGCGTGTCAGATATCAGCCTCGGCCGCTGTAACGAGCTCCAGGTAGTGAGAGCAGACTCTCCTGTCCTGCTGTCGTCCACAGCAGCTCTCTGAACCCAGTGTCCTCAGTCATCTCTGTGTGGAGCGGTGTCACACACACACACACACACACACACACAATCTTTTCAGTATGTGTAATCTATGTGTGTGTTTTTGAAACCGTCCAAGCCTTCCTGCCGTGTTCTGACGACAGATGACAGTCTTGGGCTTTGAGAGATCGTCATCACTGCTGTTCCACTTCCTGCCACAAGATGGCTGCACTGCTGCAGTTTATGTGACGCTCTCACTGTTTGTAATTCATTTGTTGTACAGTATTTGGGTTAATGATTATTATATAATGATGCCACTCAAACAATGATTTAAAACAGCAACATTAAGTCATATTAACCTCTTCAGGCTTGAGCAGGGGAAGTAACGAACATGTGCTGAACTCCAAACACAGAAACATTCAGGACAGATGGAATTTTATTTCCACCAGAGAAGCAGAGCTGAGCCTCCTCTGTGATGCTGGGATCATCTTATCCTCTCCTCTGAGGGGAGGCGGTCATGTGATGTGAGAGTACGGCGGTTATTTGTTGAGTTGCAGTGATTAACAGCCAATCACAGCCTGTCCTGAGACCTGATATGGTTATGTTGACTTCTTGAGTTTGCTGCTCATTCATTTCAGGTCTCTGCATCAGGGAAACATCTTCAACTAAAACACTGCAGCGCTCGTGAGGTTTCATGTTTTCTGGACTTTCTTTTGCAGTTCTAAGATAAATAGCTTGTTTCATGATGAATGTCGGGTAAAGATTTTAATGTGCAGCTGCTGTGAAATCAACACACTTAATCAAAGTGCTGTTAATTGTTGTGCCGATGCGGGAAACAGCGCTCGTCTTCCGCTACGTGCTGTATTGTAAAGATCTTCCCTTCCCGTCGTCACACATTATAAACCCCTCGGGTTGTATCCTGTCTAGCCAACAGGCAGACTGAAGCACTTCAAAGTCAAGGCACACTTCTCCCACCTCTGCCCCCCACCGTCCTCACCCTCAGGTCCCAGCTGTCAGGGGAGAAACTCTGGGAAACGGTTCTTCAAAGGACACATCGGCTCTAAATCTTCTTGTTTTAAAACTCCTCTCCGGAGGCTGTGAGGTGAAAGTGTGGGAAGTTAGGACACGCTTGAGCTCCATCTGAAGGGAATACTAGTCTCAGTGCAGCCTTGATGCCTTCAGAGGAGATTTAATTCAGTTGCTCTTCAGTTTTTTAGAGACCAAAGTGACGACCAGCTGCTCTGATCAGCCATTAATTGACTAAATTAATTTATCGTTTCAGCGCTTGTGTGGCTTTGTCTTCTTCTACTTCAGATTTCTTGTGTCGAACTTCTTCACGTCTTTAGTCTCGAGGCGGATGTCGGAGGTGCTGTGGAGACGGCACACTTATCTCACACTCCATGTGTCCCAGCTGGACAATTGTTCCTCTTCAAAGTGCACACTTGTGTCAGGGAGGTGAGACAAAGTGTGCCAGCCTCCGAGGTGTCGCTGCGGGACTCAACGTGACGTGTGGCGATCGATCATGAGACTGAATTTCGTGTGAAGGAGGCTGGAACAAAGGTGGAATGATTCTTTCCATCTTTTAAACATATTTAATCTAAAACGTCTAGTTCTCTTATCCAGATATTCTTAGTTTCGATTGTAGATGATTGTCTTGACTTCAGTAGTTGGTTCACTGGTGTTTGCGGTGTGGGAACCTGTCCCCCTGCTGCTCTCCCGGCTGCAGCTCTGCAGTCGTCTCAAGGTGTCGATGAGCTTTTAACGGCCAGTTTCACACCTCCGTCCACACCGAGCCACACATCACAACACGACCGGCAGCAGCTGAGCTCTGCCCCTCGCACCAATTCACCCCCGAGTGTGAGCCGCTGGTTCCCCTCTAATGACTTCTTTTCACTGCTCCGTCAGTTTGCATACCGTTCTCGTAGCGTCGTGTTTTTCTGTTGGAGTTCACTGTGAAAGAGGACATAAAACTCCTTTTCCTGAGTCGTACAGTCTGATAGAGAGCTGCAGAAATGTAGCTGCTCAGTGTGACTTATCATGATCATTAAACACTCAAGTCATACCCAGTGTATATGTATTCTTATCACTGGTAAATGTTTTCTCATCTAATAGTCAGATTTTTTATTTTTCCCCTTATTTTTATTGTGGAAGGAGTAAAATCTCATTGTGTTGATTCAGGGAGTCTGTGTGGGAAACACAGCCGCCCTTCTGCCTCATGGCCAGCAGGTGGAGCCCAGCACCACCCCTGTCTGCTCCATCACCTCCTCCATCAGATCCATCCATGATGCTCCAGCTCACTCTTTCCTCTCCTCTCTCTGCCTCCCTGTTTTTTTTCTTTTCTTCATCCTTTATACTTTTGTTTTCTCTTCCTTTTCCTGCAGTGTCTCTTTTCATCTTCCTCATTCTCTCTGTCCTTCTTATTCCACTTCTCTTCTTCTTCTTCTTCTTTTTCTTCTTCTTCTGTTCCTTTTTTCTTTCTAAGTCTTCTCTTCCCTCCTTTCCTGCTGTAACTCATTTAGCTGTTTTTTAGGTATTTTGATTGTTTTCAGTTTTATTTATTGCAGCCTCTCGCTGCTTTCTTATCAATCGTAAACTGATTGATTTGTTGTGTTTTGTCATCACGGCAAATATAAACGCTGAGTCGTCACATCACACGCTCTGATCGGTCCAGATGTGATGCTGACACGTTTGCCGTCAACACAAAACCCTAATTATTGATTGATTTATTGATTGATTGTCAGCCAACTGTTGTGTGAAGAGATTTTACTCACTTTCCTCTTTTCTGTGTCTCTGACAGATTCCAGACGAGTTCGACAGAGGTGAGTGTGAACACACTGATGGTTTCTGTTCATGACTTCACTGTATTTTCACAGCGTGATGATCTGAATGTGTGCAGCGTGTGGAGGAGCTGCTCTCCATTGTTCCAGGCTCCTGTTTAAATGTCTTTTTTGGGTGTGAGCTTAATATTGTTCTTTGCAAGTTTATATCTGATTAGCAGTTACTTAATTTCTCCTGGTTGTCTGGATGTTTCGTCTGTGATGAGCTGTTGCCGTCTGTTTTGTTTTGAGTTCCCACGCGTCCTGGAAAATCTGGAGAACAGTTTACCAGTTTTCCAGTCCTGGAAAATCTTGTGATTACCTGGAACATTATTTAAACTCTCCCCAACTACCCACTACAGTCTGGGATTAGTTGTAGACTGTATGGTGTTATAAAAACTTTTTCTTTAAAGGAAACCAGTGAGTTGCTCGTTTTCTTTTTTTCTTTTTGGATATTTAAAATTGCTCTTAATAAAAGCAAAACTTCCCGCAGCCTTGGTTATTAGTGTTGGCAGCCATGGATCCTACACTGTAACTCACAAGAGAAAAGGGACTTAAGGTTGTAAATTAATTAAGGAATATATTGGGGTATGGTCGCGCTCCCTGACTGAGAACCCTGAATCAGAATAATCGTATCTTTAACTTACATTCTGCAGCAACATGAGAAGAACGAAATGAGCAGAAAAGTTCTTGTTTTCGTCCCAGCTTATTTTTCGTCTTCTTGACAGATCAAACAACAAATCGAATGTATCCGCAGATTAATTGATAATGAAATGTAGCTGAAACTGTCACTCTGCCAACGTTTTCAGGCAGATTTCGTGTTTGTCGAACAAGCGGCAGCAGATTGCAGACTGAAAGAGGCCTTTTTACGCTCCAGATGAGTCCTCCTCCATCTTCTCCTGAACATGTGTGTTTTTATTGACACCCTGGCAGCGACGTGTCGGTGTTTGTCTGAATGATGGATGTGTCCACAGAGTGTCGGTGGCACTGCCAACTGCTACCAACCACCCATATGCCCCCGTCCCATCATTCATCCCCCAAAGCTGCCTGTCTGACTGCCCAAAAACAGCACAAAGCACCCACATGTGTTCACACTCTGCTTATTTATCCAGAGACAGACTCTGCAGCAGACTGAGCCTTAAAGGTCAGAGGTCACTCATAATGTACCGACAGAAAAGCAGAATTATTATTAATACTGTCAACAACTCTGAAAAACTGACAGGTCCAAGAGAAGTACCGCTCAGTACGTCCCATCAGATTCTAAAATAATCTTAAATCCAACCTTTTTTTGTTCGACAAAGACGACACTTGACGAGAATATGGTGATTTTTTTTTTTTTCAAACAATAATTGTGAGTAAACCCCGATGTAATATCACAGATGAAAAACAGGACAATGAAAATAAAATCTTGATGTTTTTAAAAACTGGAGATCCTCCTGTGATTGGATCACACCAGCCGAGGAGCCCAGAAACATTTTCATGTTCCGATCAGGGATGTCGCTGTCATTCAATCTCTGTTAGGAGTTTAACTGATTTTAAAAATGACTTAATCAACAAGCAGAGAGGGACACAAATATAATTAAGAAATGTTTTATAATAACAGATTACAGATACTTGTATTACAAATATATCAAAATATAACACAAATGTATTTAATTAACTAGAACACAATTAATCTGTCATTAAAAAACATTTCACACAAACTGATATTATCACATTTTAGCCTTTCAGTCGACTCAGTGTTGGTTAGATTTAGTTGCCAGTTGCTGAAAAGTGACAGACAGAAGCTCCGTCGTTACAACAACGTCATTATATTGTTTTATCTAGTTTATATCATTCGTTGACTTTCTGTTCTTTTAGCTCAAAATGAAGCCGACTCTGATTTTACATCAAACACAGATCATGTCGGTGGTTAAAACAGTTCTCTTTCATATTTATTAATGACTAATTAATAATACGACCTAAAATCAGTTGGGTGAATTTTAACAATGATTGACTGAACTAAACTAACATGTCCGACAAACACACAGACATTACAGTGGTTTGAATGAACCACAGCAGCTCCAGTCGTCAATAATCAGAAGTGATCTCCTTGATGAATGATCCACATGTTCAGATGATTCAGCTGCCGACGGCTCACTGACACTTTCAAATCAATCTGCTCACCCAGATTTGAATCGTCTTCTAAACGAGTTCTGATCGCCTGCTGCTACCAATAATCACTTCATCAATACCTCTCTGTCCCCGAGGTCCAGTCTGTGTCTCCTGCCTGCACACACCCCTCCTGAATCCTCCCCGCCGTCCCTCCATCCATCATAAAATCCTCCCAGAGGTCCATTTTGTCCTCATCTGACTGCAGACCTCCATCTCTCCATCCCTCCCTCTGTGTCTGTAACTTTATTACCGTCTCACCTCTTTTATCCCGTCTGTCTCTATCTGTCCGTCTGTCCATCTGTCTCCGTCTCTCTCCTGGTTTCTGGCTCCCCGAGGTCCTCGGTGCCGTAAAGATAATGTGTTGTTTACAGCCGGCGGCTTGTTGGTTCTGACCAACACTGATGATTTTACATTGAAACTAAAACTGCAGGAAAAGTGAATGGAGTCTGGTGAGGAGGGAGAGAGAGAGAGAGGACAGAAGGAGGGAGGAGGGATGGATCAGATGGACTGATGTGTAGATGGATGGATTGATTGATGGACAGAAGGATGGATGGATGGATTGATTGATTGATGGACAGAAGGATGGATGGATGGATGGATGGATTGATTGATTGATTGATGGACAGAAGGATGGATGCGGGTGCCGGGTGCATTGGACCTCGGGGACACTGAGGTATTGACGAAGAGATTATTGGCATCAGCAGGCGATCAGAATTTGTTTAAAGGCAGAGTTCTGTCGCGGCAGATCGACCTGGAGCAATCCTCACTGCTGACACACACACACACACACACACACACACACACACACACACACACACACACACACCTTGTACAAACTACAGGTAGTTATTTTGAGTTAACAGGCCAGGTGATGGAGAGGAGGTGATGTTTTCACCTGTGACTGTTTGTTGGTTGGTTTGTCAGCAGAATTACACAAAATGTAGTGAACAGGTTGTTACACAACATGAACAGAGGATGTGTCTCGGCCCGGAGTAGAACTCACTAACTTTTGGTGCGGATCAGTATGAAGGGACGGATCCAGAGATGTTGTTCTCACGTTGGTGCGTATCCTAATATCCAACCCAGTGTGTTGAAATGTGTTTAACTTGTTTTTGGATCTGAATTGAATCAGGTTGTTGTGCCTTGGCGGAGGTATGCACTCTACTGAGTGTCACCCCAGATAAAAATGAACCAGAATGACACCCAGAGTCCCAAAGCATCTGTATTTGACGAGTCTCAAAAATCGACTTTGGATATTTTTAGTTATACAAAGACATGAATTGATAAAAATGTAAATTAATTGATGATAAAAAACTAACTGTCTTTATTAAAGTTATTCAACCTCAGCTGACACAGCAGCAGTAAAAGTCCTCCAGCAAACAGACGGAAGTGCTGGATTTAGTTTGTGTCTTTCTGTCGTAGGTGTATTAACGTACGTACGTGGATCGTTATATTTGAGGCTTTTTAGTCTTTATGAGTCGTTGAAGAGAGACAGCGGTGGTGTGATGTCATCGGCCTGGATTTTAACCCACAACTTGATGTTAATCTGGTTTGTTTTCGCTTCGACTCAGCAGTCACATGATCGTTACATCACTGTATGATTATTACATCATCACATATTGATTTTACCGATAGGTGATAAATGATATTGAACTATTACCGGCTGACTTCGACATCGCTCTGATCTAAACGCCCCTCTGCTCATTTCCCATCAGCCCTCTTCAGAGTAATGAGGGCCAATCATGACCTCTGGGACCTCTCAGGGACCTCGGGGGCCGCAGACAAATATTCCCTGATGAGCTTAGAGACCAGGGTAAAAGTTCATGACCCCTCAGGGACTGTCTTCATCTCCTCCTCCTCCTCCTCCTCCTCCTCCATCCTCTCAAACTTTTCTATCTGTGCCTTCGACCTTTCTTCTCCTCTCCTCATCCATCCTGCCTTTCTTCTCTCTCATCCTCTTCTTATATCTTCCCCTCTGTCACTCCTCCTCCTCCTCCTCCTCCTCCTCTGGGAGCAGCAGACGGTGAGCAGAGGGATGGAGGGATGAATAAATGAATGGATGGATGGATGGATGGATGGATGGATGGATGGATGGATGGATGGATGGATGGGTCTTATGGGACGTGTTTGGCTACAGACTCTGTTTGAGTGCCAAGTGGCGGCATTCGTGTGCGTGATGCAGAGGAGCGTCGGATACCATAGCAACCAGGAAATGTGACACCTCACACACACACACACACACACACACACACACACACACACACACACACACACACACACACACACACACACACACACAGGCTCTCTGATCCAAACATTACAGAGGCCAGGCCACGCTGCTGTTTGTCACCCGGAGGAGGAGGAGGAGGAGGAGTTGTGAAGCAGATGCTGAGCCTGACCACAGCCGCTTTTGTTTGGGACGGAGGCCCCTTCACACCTCCATCTTTACCTCTTTCTTCGTCCCTCTTTCCTCTGATTTCCCCTCCTTTTCTTCACCACCTCCTCCCTCCTTCTTCGGCTCTTTTTCCTCCTTCAGCACTTGCATCCTTTCTTCATCCCTGTTTCATCCTCTTTTCTCCTCATCTCCTTCCTTTGCTTCATCCTGCATCTCTCCTCTTATCCTTTATTTCTTGTCCTGCTCCCTCCATCCACTTCCTCTCTCCTTATTTCCTCCTCTCGTCTCCACGTTCCTGTATCTGTTTATCCTCCTACTCTTTTTTTTCTTCTCCTTTCATCTCTTCTCTCATTATTTTCATCAGCCCCTCCCTCCCTTCATTCCTCCTCTCTCCCTCCTTAACTGGCTTTTGTCAACTTGTTTTCCTCTCCTCCTCCTCCTCCTCCTCCTCTCTATTTATATCCTCTCCTTCTTTTTTCATCCACACTTAACAGCTTTTAAAAAGAGATATTTCCCCGCACCGCGACACATGTGACACAAAGAAGAATCAAAGCATGACTTCACTTTCAAAATATGTGGAGCTGCTTCCTGAAATTGATTGAAATATTTAGTTTTTACCACGTTGTAAATCCTTTTTCCAGTGACCATCATCATGTGCTCCTACTTCATTTGGCAACGTGAGATCACAAACACGTTTTTTCTCTGCACGACGTCGACGTGTACGAACACTTTATAGAAACTGAAGCTGCATCTGTTGTTTGCTTAATGGCCCAAATCTGATCGGATTCTTCTCAGACGTTAAGTGACCAAAGTGACTTCCTGTTTGCAGACGTACAGACAACTGTCACTGGATCACCGTGATAATGAAGAAAACATAAAAACTTGATGTTTCTAAGGCAGGTTTTGCTCATGTAAGAAGCATCTGTGTTGAGGTTTTCTAAGCAGATTTATGGAGTCATCATCTCCTCGCTCCATGATGATGGCATGGAAATAGTTGTTTCTCTGTTTTAAATCAAGTCTCAGCTGCTTCAGTTGTTTAACAGAACACTGCAGCTCTGTTTTACTGTGAAGCTCCAGAACTGTTCTGTGGACGACGACACGTAATCTGACTTTATATCATCAGGAGGAGGAGAATCTATGAATCTGCTTAGAAATCCTCAGAACAGACACTCCTTACATGAGCAGAACCTGCCTTAGTAAAATCATGTTTTTCTTCAGTATCAGTGATCCAGTGATAGTTGTCTGAACATCCACAGGTTCACTGCTAACAGGAAGTGCTAACAGCTGATTCTGCTGAGTTTTAATGGAGTTTTGGAGGTTTTTTTTGTTGTTCCTGTTTTAAATCAAGGCTCAGCTGCTTCAGTTGTTCAGCAGAACGCTGCAACTCTGTTTTACTGTGAAGCTCCAGAACTGTTCAGTGGACGACGACACTTCGCCTGACTTTATATCATCAGGAGGAGGAGAGGAGGACATGTGCAAAACTTGCCTTAAAAACATCATGTTTTTAAGTTCTCTTCAGTATCACAGTGATCCAGTGACAGCTGTCTGAACATCCACAGGTTCACTGCTAACAGGAAGTGCTAACAGCTGATTCTGCAAAGTTTAAATTGAGTTTAGGATTATTGCTTTTTTTCTGTTTGTTTTGTGGAGTATGAAACCTGACTTTCCATCAGCATGGAGGGAGGAGCTGATAACTGTTTTTTTCCATTTTTTTCTTCAACATCCTCGTAGTTAAATCTGCCTCCATGCTGCCGAACCTTGTAGCCAAAACTCTGCGCTTAACTAGTATAATAACCTCCGCCAGCATATATTTAGCCTCAGTATCAACCAGATCAGTTTCAGGGCAAAGGGAAAGTTGTTTGGCCGGCGTCGGCCCACCCAGGCCGGATTCAAGGAAAACACAAACAGCCCTGATCTGACAGCTCGACTGAGCGAGGCCTCTCACACAAAGAGCCGACATTGACTATGAAAGGAAGACCGTTAGAGAGGGAGAGAAGATGAAAGGAGAGGAACAAGAGAGGAGAAGAAAGAGGAGAAGGTGGCCTCTCGTCCTTCATTCCCAGAATATCATCAGCATGACGTGAGGCCATTCACTTCCTCTGCTGTTTACAAGCACCAGTACGAGCAACAGATTCACTCTAGCTGAAGAAAATCTGAATAATAAGGCTGCAACAATCACAAGTTAGAGACTTTCTGACTCCTGGTCGGCTCGTGAGGGGATGAAAGTCCCGACTGACAATTTTAAACATCGCTGACTTCCTCCACTCAGTCGTGGAAGCTGACCGGATAACAAATACTCCTCCTCCTCTCCATCTTCTCTCCCCGTCATCCTCTGTTCATCCTCCCATCAGCCACCCTGAGACATCACTTCCACTCCTCCATCCTCCCCCACCACCACCACCACCTCTCCTCCACCCCCAATCTCCAACAATTAACATAATAAAAGCTGCTTTAATCTGAACCACCCCCCAAAAAACATACACACTCTCTCTCTCCGCTTCCCTGTTACAGGGTGTGTGTGGTGAGTTCCCAGGGGAGAGGTTCCTCGACAGCCACGCTTACACTCCATCATTGCCTGCACGCGTTTGTGTGTCAAACCTGCTCCCCTGCGTACACACACACACACACACACACACACACACACACACACACACACACACACACACACACACACACACACACACACACACACCTTCTGTTTACTTACTTCTTCCTGCTGTGTTTGTTTCGGATGATGCAGCAGCACGAGAGTGAAAACTCAGATGTCCACCAGTTGAAATCATCTGAAGTTTACAGTTGTTGTGTCTGACGGTGAGAGAGACTCATCAGCTGAGTGCACGAGAAGAGAAACGTATAAACAGATTATGATGCATAAACATAACAGGCGGAATATAAAAGTTTCCAAATTTCACATTGAAAAGAAGCTTTTATGAGCTGCAGAGTGGCACATCTCATGACATGAACAACAGTGTTTCACTGTTCATCTCACCTGTAATGAGGCTTTTTATAAAAACAGTGTTTTGGTGTTACTACACTCTGAAAATATCAGGTAAGCAAAACCCTGTTCCACTGGCTTGATTTACCTGTAGGGGGCCTTGGCAGTTACCCACAAGGCCTTGCTGGAAACGTGGCCTCATGTTTTCCTCTCATTTATTTCCCAAAACTTGACTGGATCACATGTTCATTGTACAGAAACAGACCCACTAACTGTGTTTGTTCTCCTGCCAGGAGCTTGTTTCTGCTTCTTTCCTCCAGCTTTTCCCCCTCATGTCTGCGTGCTCACCAGGGCTGCAGCTAAAGATTAATTCCAATCAGTGAATAGTTGTTTGATCTGTTAAATGTCAGAAAACGGTGCAAAGTGTCGATCAGTTTTTCTTAAAGGTCCAGAAACGGATCCTCTGGGATGACGGACGACCCGTCCTACAACCTCAAAGCGTCAGTCTGGAATGAGACTCAAGTTTTCTTATAAAGCTCAAGATGACGTCCTCAAATGTCTCGTTTTATCCACAACACAGAGATATTCAGCCGACTGTCACAGAGGAGGAAAGAAACCAGAAAGTATTCACGTTTAACAGGCTGATGTCAGAGAGTTTGGACACAAACCAGTCAATCGATCATTAAAACAATTTCTGATTAATTTCAGCTAATCGATAAAAAAACGTGGCGACTCTGTTTCTCGCAAACTATTCTTCAGTTGTGCTTCATCAAAATTCACTTTGTGTTCTGCAGAGAAGCTGTTCCATCATCTAAAAGTTCACTCGGGTTCCGGTTCGCTGTGAGAGAGAATCAAACCTCTCTGCTTTCAGCTCGCTCACATCTTTGACCCGTGAAACTGATTTTCTGTACATCCGTCCTCGCTAACCTTTTGCTCCACCTCTGATCTTTACTTACCTCCCCATCTGCTAACACACACACATACATTTATACGCACCCACACGTGTGAAAGCGTCAGCGCGTCTTCACAGCAGGACCGTGGCAGATGGCTTCTGCTTCCTGCTTCAGCACGCTGCTATGAACTCTGGGGTATTGAGTCCCCCGGGACCGCAGCGTGCTAGCTTCAGCGTGTGTTTGGAGAGAGAGAGCGAGATGGACGAGTAGAGAGGCTGCACGCGCGTGTGTGTATCATGTCATTGTGCTCCTGGTTGCAGTAATGAGCCCGCGGCCCCATGGGAAACAGAGTCTTTATTATTATTAGTCATTAGCGCGTTGACAGCTGGAGGTGCTGTTAGCAGGACTCGGCTCGCTGGCTTATCAGCAGCGTCATCAGCAGCTCATTGAACAGTTTTTGGAGCTGCAGGTCAAACCAGGTGACGCCTCTGATCACAGCGCTCGTCCCGACCAATCAGATCGCATCCTGACGCTTGGTTGTTCCCTGATCTTTCACTTCGACTGATTGATAATAATATTAGAGTTTTTATGGTTTGTGGATATTTGGAAAACTGTGTAATTCTGTTGAGGTGATTTATTGTAAGTGTTTCTGTTCACAACAGTCGTGGTACATATGAACCATAACACACCAGTTACCCAGGCTGCCTTGCTGGAAATGTTGCCTCGCCATGTTTTCCTCTCATTTTATTCTCATATTTTGACTGCATCGTGTCTTTATGGTGCAGAAACAGCACCGCTCACCGTGTTGTCGGTTGCCAGAAGTTTTTTTCAGGTTCTGTTCTGCAGTTTGTCTTTTTCTCTTGATGTCTGCGTGCTCACCCCGGGCTGAGACTTAAATACTGATGTGAAGCAGATGCTAAAAATGTCCGAGATAAATAAAATGCTTAACGTAAAAACAAAAGATAAAACTGACTCTCAGTCTCTGTTTACAGAAATGCATGTAAACACAGCAGGTCGACACAATTGGAGATACATACGATCATCAGTTGATCGGATACGTTCAGCAAGTCGATTTAATAATTAGTGTTTCGTTCCAAGGACAAAACTTTTATTAACACTTTTAATTACTCGGCCTCCAACACCTGCACTGATTGTTTGTCCAGACAGACTCATTGAGCTGCTCAGATCTTATCAGCTGTTGGTGATGGCGTCTCCTCAGGGAGTTGTAGTTTTTTACGACCCATTTAGACTACGACTGTGCTCGCTGTGCTTCACCTCTGTCTGAGTCAAAGGGATGTTGTGGATGATTCTCCACTTCCTGCTTTATTTCTCACCTTGTTGTTTTGAATCTCATTGTGTGTTTCAGAACCTCCAGTCGTCCAACAGTTGAAAAGAACATACAAATACTTCAAGGACTACAGACAGGTGAGCAGAGTCACACATCCGGAACCAGGACGATCAAATCCTTCAGTTTAAAACATTTAGATGAGGAAGCAGGACTGCAGCCTCCACTGATGAAACTGAGGTCGTCAGGTTTGATTTATACCAGAACTTTAGGGACCGACATGCAGCATTAGGTGTTTTGGAAAAAAAATTACAAATGTTATACAACGTAGACAAGAAGCACATGTTCATCAACATCATCAGCATTTTCTAGCATCATCACAGTGAACTGAGTGTAAAACATGACAATCCAATATGTTTTTGTGTGTTTTGTTTGCTGTTAACTGTGTGAAGGACTGTGTGTTCTTCAAGTATTATGAAGATCAATAAAACATCTCCGAGCAGCTAAACGTCCTCGTTCTCGCAATCGTCCATGTGGTCGGAGGTTTTCTTAGTATTCTGTTTCTTCTTTCTTTCACTTTTACTTCTCTGTTACACGTTCTGTTTTGAGTTACCAGAATTAATAGTGACGATATGAATAAGGCAATTCTGTAGAAACCAAACACATGACAGGGAAATGTTACTGTTATTAGACTGTCTGCAGTGAGGAGCTCTGTGCTGCAGGAGTTATATTATATTTTGGGGTTTTCTCAGTGAAAGTTGTGATGTAAAAACCTACATGAATGTATAATCTATAGGTTTGTATTAACGTGGGCATATCCAGTCTTCCTGTTTGGGGTTTTTCAGAGCGGTAACATGAGCTGATTCTGACTCGCAGACTTCCTCATCTGACTCCAGAAGTTGTTGTAAAATATGCTGGATTAATGAACACAAAGTGTGACCTGCTGTTTCTGTGTGTGTGTCGGTGATGTCACGGTCAGATGATCATCGAGCCGACGAGCCCGAAGCTGCTGCCCGACCCTCTGAAGGAGCCGTACTACCAACCTCCCTACACTCTGGTGCTGGAGCTCACCGACGTCCTGCTGCACCCGGAGTGGTCGGTACGTCTCTTCAGTAAACGCCTCAGAGCAAAAGGGTTTGCTTAGAAATCCTCAAATGAACAGACGCTCCTCACGTGTGCAGAACCTGCCTTAGAAACGCCATGATTTAAGTTCTCTTCAGTATCACAGTGATCTAGTGACGGTTGTCTGAACATCCACCGCTTCACTGCTAACAGCTGATTCTGCTGAGTTTAAATTGAGTTTTGGAGGGTTTCTTTGGTTATTTTTCCATTTTAAAACAAGTCTCCAGCTACTTCAGTTGTTTAGCAGAATCCTGCAACTCCGTTTTACTGTGAAGCTCCAGAAATGTTCTGTGGACGACGACACTGCTTAGAATCCTTAAAAAATACGCTCCTCACATGAGCAGAACTTGCCTTAGAAACATCATGATTTTAAGTTTTCAAGATTCAAGATTAAAGAAAACTTTATTTATCCCGAGGGAAATTGTCGTGCAACAGTAGTAAAACAAAGTGAGAAAGGAATACAAAAGTAATAAATATAGTAAAGTAATAAATGAACAAGTTACTAAGTACACAGAATGTAAACCAACAGTGAGCAGCATAAAACTGAAATAAAAAGTACACAATAAGATTGAATAAAGTGACAAGTGGTATAAGGTGATAAAAATAATACATTTAGCAGCAGCAGCAAATTCAGTATCACAGTGATCCAGTGACAGATATCTGACGATCCACAGGTTCGCTGCTAACAGGAAGTGCTAACAGCTGATTCTGCTAAGTTTTAATGGAGTTTTTGATTATTCCTTTTCTTTCTGTTTGTTTTGTGAGTTACGAAACTTGACTTTCCCTCAGCATGGAGGGAGGAGAGAATTACTGTTTTTTTCCATTTTTGTGTGTGGCAGTTCCTTCAACATCCTCGTAATTAAATCTGCCGCCATGCCGCCGTAACTCTACGCTCTGCAGTAGCCTCTGCAGAGGATGACTGAACTTTAGCTTTTGGGTGAACTGTTCCTTTAAATCTACATCAACTATGAAGCTGATCCTTTGTTCGCTCAGTGTTTTTGTGTTGTTGCACCTGTCCTGATGAATGTGTCTGATTAACACAGAGATTATGAATCAAACTTCCTGCGTAACATTTAACAGATTTTCAAACAAAAAGCAGAAGAGAAGAAGTCAGGTAACAGTTAAAGACGTGACGGAGGAGGAGCTGAAGGGTTTTATGGGACAGGTGGAGGATACGGAGCGTGTGTCGGAGGTGTGTCCCACCACCTGTCGACTTCTTGTTGTCTGCTGAGACACTCCCCCTTTCACCACACACACACACACACACACACACAAACTCACACACACTCTGTCCACCTACCTGACAGGTGTGCAGCAGCCGTAACCCGACACCTGCTGCCTGTTAAAACAGACCAACACACAGAAGTAACTGCACCTGCCCACCCACTTGAAACTTAGTTCCTGTCTCAGACACACACACACACACACACACACACACACACACACACACACACACACACACACACAGAGTAACTGCTCCAACGGTCACCAACATCTTATCGGTCTAATTAAAGCTGCAGATGATCAACAAGTCCTGAAAATAAAAGTTTCACTGCGTAAAAACATCAGTCTGCTCACTGTCCACACACGCACACACACACAAACACACACACACACACACACACACACGTGTCTGACATCCCTCAGGTTGTTGATGGTGTGTGTGTTTAACTCACAGCAGCAGCAAAACAAGAGCCGACCTGAGTGGAAAAGGTCACAACCTCTGAGTGACTGACCGTAACTAAACAACGGCTGTCACCAACACACACACACACACACACACACACACACACACACACACACACACACAGAAACAACTGTCTGACCAAACACAGAGAAATTTTGAGTTTACCATGAACTCAACTTTTGTCTCCCTGAGTAAATGTTTAATTCTTGCTGAATCCATCTTCTCCTCCCGAACGCTTTATTTGCTTTTTTTGGTGTTCTGGCACAAAAAAAATCACACAAGTTTTCTGAAATGACATGTGAACCTGTGAGTGTGGTCCAGCTTTTTTTTTTCACTGAAATGCAGCAAATATGAGTCAGATCTTTATTTCCTCCGTCTGTGTCTCCAGTTGTCGACAGGTTGGAGGTTTAAGAAGCGTCCGGGCATCGACTACCTGTTCCAGCAGCTCGCGCCGCTCTACGAGATCGTCATCTTCACTGCAGAGACTGGCATGGTGAGTCCTACACACACACAAACACACAAACACACAAACACACACTCGCCTGTAGTTAATGAAGTCTTGTTTATCACTAAATAAGCCCTCGGACGTTTCACTGTCATGCTGATGTGCTGTTGGCTGTTTTCTGTTGACGGGAGCAGCAGCTGCCTGAAGGAATCGCACCGTTTAAAGTCATTTTAAGAACACGTGAACAGTTTGATGAGCCGCCTGCTGCTGAAATTAAAATCGACGTCAGTGGAATGATTTTATTTTATGTCCTTTTTCATGTGGGCTTGTTCAGGATTAACCACACACATTCAACCACAAAACCAATGAGTCTGCAGGGCCTGAAAGTTTTCATTTAATGTTATTTAATGTTATTATTAACAGTTGTTCAAGTTTAATTCACCTGTCAGCACCTTTAAAGCTCAATAATTAGCATGTTGGATCTGTTTATGTGAATACAGGTGTTGTGGTTTTATGTGTTATGTGCTCAAGTGTTTGTAATAAACAGAGTTAATTGTTTCTGTCCTCTTGAGATGCTAACGCAGTCGTAGCTCAGCTCTCTGCTCTGTTTGTGTGTGAAGTGTGCCGACTTGTTTACAGTCGTTTGAAGGCCGTAAACACTCGGAGAGGCCGACGGACTGAGACGGGCTCCAAACTTCAGTCACTCATTCTTAAGTTATTCTCCATTAATTGATTCATGTGTTTTCTATAAAATGTGTGAAGATAGTTGAACGATCTTCAGGTGACGTCTTCAGCCGAACGAAAGCCTTAAAATGTTTCTTTCCCATGATACAAGAGGAGCTCGAACCAGAGAAACTGTCGTCCTTCGTCAAACTGAAGATACAGTTTTCTGATCTGTTACAGCTGCAGATGATGATTTATTTTCTTTCTTTCTCCGTGTGTGTGTGTGTGTGTGTGTGTGTGTGTGTGTGTGTGTGCACGCGCGCAGACGGCGTATCCTCTGATTGACAGCATCGACCCTCAGGGTTTCGTCATGTATCGCCTCTTCAGAGACGCGACACACTACATGGAGGGGCATCATGTGAAGGTACGCTGTGTGTCTGTAGTGTGAAGGTAACTCTTCACTCAGGTATCAGAACGCGTCTTCGTTTAAATGAAACCACGTTTAGTTTAACCGAGTTTCAACTGTTGCAGCTGCTACCTGAAAACATCCTGATCGCTGCTTCACAACCCAGAGTTAATGATCAGCTCACGTTAAAAAAAAGGAGGGACATTTGAAATGCATCACCTTTATGTTCAACACTTGGCACGTTCTGTTTGTGTTGAAGTGTCTCTTAACTTTTTAAGATGCAGTTGTTTTAAATCTGCCATAATTTATTAATTTATTCACACTGACTCAACGTGAGCGAACAGCGAGGCTCCAGCTCTGTTCATCCTCCGTTTCAAAACATACAAATGAAATAAAACCTGATCCTCAACTTGTTTATCTCTGAAACGTGTTTTCTGAAGAATCTTCTTTTTATCGCAGTTTGATGGAGAAACAACTTCGTCTCTTTACACCTGAGCACTGACAGGCTGCGTCGCCCCCCGTGTCTCTTCTCTTTAGCTGCCTTCTGCCGCTGCCATTGATTTGTCCTCCTCCTCGTCGCCACAATAGACCTCCCTCCTCCTCCCCTCTGTCTCCCCTCTGTCTCCCCTCTGTCTCCCCTCCTCCTCCCCTCTGTCTCCCCTCTCAGGCCTCATTAACCTTCTGCCTCCCTCCCTCGCTCCGCTCTTCCTCTTATCTCACCTCCCGCTCACCCTCCTTCACCCCTGCCGTCCTTCCTCTCCTCCTCCTCATTTCCTTTGCTCCATTTCTTCTCCTTCCCCTCCTTCATGGTTCTCCCCCTTCTCCCTCTTCACCCCCTCCTCCCCTTTCTTCCCCCCCCTCCTCCTCCTCCTCCTCTTCTTCCTTCTGTCTCCCTCCAACTGTCATCTCTGTGTGTGTTATTGACGACCAGTCTGGAGGTTTTAAGGAGCTGGTTAACCTACTTCCCAGAAACAAGAAGACACACTTACCATCTCATCTCCATAACGCCAAGACAGAGCTGAATGCAACAGATGCTAAGAGAGAGTTATTAATGCTCCATATGCTGAGGGAGACTTATTAAAGCTGCATATGTCAAGAGAAAGTTAACCCAGTGATACTGAAAAATGTTGTTTTGATTGTGTGCGTGGATGTTCTTTCTCTGCCGTCGATAATCCAGATACATTAACTCCACTTCAGCGCACGGAAACACAAAAAGTCTGCAGCAAACAGACTTTCTGTTGAAGCTCTTCTGGGTTTTTCTGCACAAAAACACTTTATAAAGTAAACGCCATCGCTGCAATACACTCAATGTGACTGCAGCCGCCGCTGTTCATTCAGAGAGTGGAGGACAAACTGAAGTTTGTTAGGAGGATGGTGCACACATGTTGGCGTTAGCAGAGCAAATCTGCCTCAGACGTATTTCAAGTCATTTGTCATTTTTTAGCACATCTCATCATCGCTCGCGTATACTGGGAATGCTGCTGTAAACAGGAAGCAGATCGTAAACACAACTCTGAATGTGTGTACGAAAGGCCAAAACACGGAGAGAAGGCTTTTAGAAATACGCATGTACATGTGCACAGATCTAACCGTTAAACATCTACTGTGTAGAATTCATGAGTCTCATAATCGCTTCATAGTCTTGTTTGAGGAGAAGGAAGCTCGTCGAGGCGTCATGGAGTCAGCTGGACTGATGTCACAGTGACTGAATGTGACACTTCCTCTTCTTTACAGACACTTTTCACTGCAGACGTTTTGACTTGTCAAAGTAGGAAAAGCACAGGGTCCTCAGTGAACAGAGTCTGTAGTCGAGATCTACCAGAGCAGGTGGAGAAAGTGATGCGTTTGAAGCCTGATGGTTAACAGTGTGGACTTCCCTCTGCTCACAAACTTCACGTAGTTTTGTGGTCAGTTGTCAGATTATCTCACCAAAGATTCAACATGATAAACTCCACAGACACTCTCTCATGTTCAGCTTGTGCTCTGTGAACGCTTCACTTTAACTCCCACAGTCTGGATGTTCTGTCTGCCAGCTGTGTTGTTTCCATCCGTCTGATATGGTTTCAGAAATGTTGTAATAACCTCAAACAGCTCCACTGATATTAATTCCAGCGCTGACCCTTCGTCAGCCTCTTATAAACCTGAACAACATGCAGCTATTGTTCGCTGGCCTGCATCTGAGCGTCGGCTGCAGGCCATCCTCCGATGGATCAGACGTCTTATTGTTTGTTGGCTGTTGCCGGGATAAGAAACACAACACAACAGTTGGATTAACTGTCTTCCTTCCAACTTTGTTGTGTTTATTCCAGCCTGCTGTCGACGCAGGATTTACTGCCAGGAGATAAACTGGGTTTCTGTGCCTCTCATCCTCCCGGCGCCCTCGTGTAGAGTTCATCCACCGAGAACTGATTTGTTATTATTATTATTATTTAATGATAACCCCCGATTCACACAGCAACACAGACACATGCAGCCTCTTCAGCTGCTGTCAGAGCTTATTTTAATGAGATTACAAAACAGTTAAATGTTAAAATGATGTCAGAATTACAGGCCTAAAAGTAAACACGTATTATAATAATAATAATAATAATAATAATAATAATAATAATAATAATAATAATAATAATAATAATAATAATGACAAGAGAAGAAGGAGAAGTTTTTTGTCTTGACTTGAGGAATAATCTTGAAGTTGGAGTCGGACAATCAGGCATAAATGTTTCATTCCGAGAGATGAGGAAGGAAACCAGTGTGCGATTTAAAGTTCTGTTCTGTTCTGTTCTGTACGAGCTGTAACCGACTGATGGCTTGATACTGGTTTATTCTGTTCTGGTGATGACTGATCCAAACCCGGCTGAGAGCTCAGGTTAGTTCCAGGCTGGTGGTCGACCCTCCTGCCTGCAGTCATCCACACACACTCGGTAACATCAATGAAAGGTCGCGGCCCGACAGCTTCCAGCGCGCCACACTTCTCTCTCCGCTCTTTGTATGAAAATGCCTCTCGTCAGATCTGCTCTGTGATGTTATTGGCAGGAGCCATCTGTGGCTGCAGCCGCTCCTGTGGAGATCAGAAACAGGAACGACGTCTGCTGCTGTGAGGAGCAGACGCTGCAGCACAGCTCCTTCTTTATGGAACGTGTCCGCAACAAGAAAGAATACAGATTGTAAAACACATTGTTTAAGTGCTTTAGTCCCAGAACACAGAAGTGAAACTGGACATGATTCATGTTTTTATACTTGTGCTGTCGTTTTGTGTCCTGTACTGCAAAACTTCTGCAGCTCTGCTGCGATGTGCAAAAACTTTTAGATCATTTTTCATTTTTATGTTTTTGCAGTTGTATTTTCAAGCAGCAAGCAGAGCCAGTACTTTACGTGTTCTATCACACTCGTAGAGAATACGTGGATATGAATTTTGATCCACATCGTCCAGCTGCCAAGCTTTCACACCTCAACCTGTCAGAACTGGAACCTTCTATTTTCTTCAATACAGAAGCCGGTTGACTCCAGTCGCTCACAGGCGCTCTGCTTCTGACACCATGTAGTGTTCAGCTCCTTTAGTAACACAGTAACTACTGCGTTACTACGGGTTCATTTCATGATGTTTACTGAGCAGCACTGGACAGCAGTTAGCATTAGGCTAACTTGACAAACTCTCCGAGGTTCATTTCAGTGAACGCTGCACTTCATGAGATCCTGTATTCACAGTCTGAATCATCTCAACATGTACGTGTTGATCACAGTTCAGTATTATCAGAAGGAACACAGAGCGAGACGTAAAACAGCAACGTTACCAACGTGCTGATTATCCTGCAGCCCCCTCAGCTGGGCTAAACCATTTGAAGTGAAAATGGGGGAGAATTATCCTAAATGTCATTATTGTTCAACTGTGTGTTTGCAGAAACTTCACTTTATATTACACACACACACACACAGACACACACACACACACACACACACACACACTAAAGGAAGGCAGATGCCTATTATTCATTGGCTGTGAGGAGGATGGACGAATGTGTCCGCTCAGGTTTACACACACACACACACACACACACACACACACACACACACACAGAGTTTTGGGGTGGAGGCTGGGCACCAGATGAGCCCGGTGATAGAGACGACGAGCAGCGTCCCTCTCCATCTGTCACACACACACACACACACACTGACAGTCACCAGCTGGAGTTAACAGAGAAAGTGTGTGTGTGTGTTTGTGTTTTGCAGCTTCCAATTTGAATATTGAGAATCATTAAGATAATAATAAAGTTGTGTATTTGATTAGGCTTTAAGAGGGTCAGCAGGGTCCTGCAGCTTATGTTGGAGGAGGAGGAGGGAGGAGGAGGAAGGAGGGAGGAGGAGGAGGAGGAGGAGGTGGAGGGAGGAGGAAGAAGGAAGAAGGAAGGAGGAGGGAGGAGGAAGGAGGAGGAGGAGGAGGAGGTGGAGGGAGGAGGAAGGAGGAGGAGGGATTAAAACAACACCAACAACCCAATGTGTTTAATTTTATTCTTCTTAGATTTTTTTTGTATCTGTGGTGAAATAAAAATGAATGTTCTGCGACTCGTCTCCTCTCTGTTCTGCTCTGTTTAACATCTGGACCCGTCTTCTTGTCTCTGGTGTGTTCAGGACGTGTCGTGTCTGAACCGGGACACCAGTAAGGTGATCGTGGTGGACT
The DNA here is from genome assembly GCF_904848185.1 of Acanthopagrus latus. Taxonomy (NCBI): domain Eukaryota; kingdom Metazoa; phylum Chordata; class Actinopteri; order Spariformes; family Sparidae; genus Acanthopagrus; species Acanthopagrus latus. The sequence goes on along the minus strand of NC_051040.1, from coordinate 1,387,590 downwards.
GTAAGCGGGAGGCGTTCAGCCTGCAGCCCTTTAACGGCATGGCTCTGAAGAAGTGGGACGGAAACTCTGAGGACCGAACGCTCTACGACCTCGCCAACTTTCTCAAGAGTAAGAAGCAAAAAACATCTTTCAGCGCTCTGTTTGCTCTCTCACTTGGTTTTAATAGTCGTTGTTTCATCTTAAATTCACCTGAGTGTCTGAACCGGCTCCTCTAAAGCTCCCAAACTCAGGAATCAGACGTTGAGTTTGCAGTGTAATGAAGGTTTCCGTCTGCAGATTTATTGGAGCTGGCAGGTTAAAGATCAGAACCAAATAATTCTTCTGGTTAAACTAAAAGCTCGACTGTGTTTGTTTTAATGATTTGACTCCATCAGCCTTTTTAAACACTGTTGACATCTGTTTTAGCCTTTTCTCATGTTGCATTTTCAGGTTATATTTTACATTTTAAAGGCGCTTTTTCAGTTTCCACTGGCTGTTGAGGTTAAATTACAGGCTGGTTAATCCTCTTAATGATTTTATCTCTCAATTTTCTCTTGTTTTAATTATGACCATAAATATCCTCCTGAAACTGTAAGAACTGTTTCTGACTGGAGTTATGAACACGCCATATTAATAACAGAGCAGTCGGCGGTCTTATGATGCGTAGCGGGAACGTGTGTGTGACCTCCTGCTCTCTTTCAGCCATCGCTCTGAGCGGCGTGGACGACGTCCGCACCGTGTTGGAGAACTACGCTCTGGAGGACGACCCCATCGACGCCTTCAAACGAAGACAGGCTCAGCTGGCACAGGTGGGTGGAGAAATCAAACGCCCCCCGGTTCCGTAGCCTGGATGGTCTTTGATGTGCCTGGTCTGGTCTCATGTGATTGGCTGTCTGTGTGCAGGAGGAGGAGCAGCGTCTGGCTGAGCTCTCCCAGCAGAAGAAACAGGGACTCTCTCTCGGCACCATCGCATCGCGGTTCTGGCGCTCCAAGCAGCAGTGAGCCCCGCCCCCCTCACACTTCCACCAATCGCAGCCCGGCTCGCCATCTGCGTCGAGGTGAGGGGAGGGGCCAGAGGACAGAGGGGGAGGCTGGGGAGACCTGCGTGCTGCAGCTGAGCGTCACAAGCAACCAATCACGTCTCAGCCGGCGGGTCTGCGGTGCTCGAACATTAGCCGGCCTCTGCACCAATAAGAGAGGCACTTCCTGGTTTGTAGGAGGCGGGGTGTCGGCGGCCCCCTCCCTCGGTCATCTTGGTGTCACCTGATGCGTCTCAAGTTGCTGATTGGTTAAAAAATAAGGAGACAGAGGATCCAGGTCAGGATGAACTCTTGTTGTCGGTGGTTGGAGGCGGATCCAGGATCAGCGCTGTTATCGCCACTCCAGGCTGGCTGGGCGCCCCGCCACTCACAGGATCTGACCTGAGATCAGCAGTGCTCTGTCCAAACCTTCAGAATGTGTATTTTATTTTATTTGTATTCCTCTGTGTGTCTCCGACTGTGCTGACGGGCTGCTGGAGATCCTGTTAAAATAATATTGTTTATAAAGAAAAATGGAAATAAACCATAAATAGTGTAATGGAGAGTTTATTGAATATGTGAGGCTGTCGGAGTGTCGGGTGGTGCTGACGCAGACGGGAGGACGTCTCTGTTCTACAGACTGGACCGGCAGCTGAGCCACTGGTTGGAGAGAAGACACGACGATCTTCCTCCTCGTCTGTTCCATTCTGTCTGGTGTAATTCTACGTTTTCTTACTGTCAACACATCACACAAAAAAAAGACCCAAACCAACAATGTGTGTACTGACTTCCTGTCTGACTTCCTGTCTGACTTCCTGTCTGACTTCCTGTCTGCTGCAAGCCCATTGGTTCCATCTGAAGAAAAATAAAAACACATCACAAATACATGGTTTCATTTTTGGAAGTGCATTTATTGGACAATTAGATGAATCCCAACAGTCACACGGCGGCCATTTTCCTCTGATGTCACCCTCATATAAATTCAAATTGTTTTTAATTTCACCACGTCCTCATTGATCAGCGAGCGAAACAACAACAGATGGACTAGCCACCAGCTAACGTTAGCATTTCACCCTCACCGCTAGATGTTACGTGATACAACATGAAGTGAACAGTTCGGTCTGCGGGACGACGGGCTCGTTGATTTGCAGTGAATAATTTTAATTGCTTTCATGTGAGGGAAAACTTTTCCCTCTCTGTTCACAACCAGAAAAGTTTCCTCTTGTAACCGACCTTAATGAAAAACCCAAATATAGACGACCGACTGAGAACAGCCTGTTCAGACACAGCTCAGGTAGATGTCACATAATGTTAATGGCCAACAATCAGTTTAATGTCATTTCTTTTGAGTAGCTGATTATTTGAACTTGTTGAACTTTGAATATTAAAATTTAACGTGAGTAACGTACGTCAGAGGAGTTTGTTTTCCTCCTCATGTTTACTTCACAGGGTAAAGAAACAGTTTCCAGGGAGGTTTACAGGCGACCCGTGTAAGTTCTCATCTGTATGTTTGATTCAATGCATGGAAAAAACCCAAAGTTGAAACCCGACCAGACCTCAGGAATCCTCCACATTACTGGATTTAAAGCCGGCGCCCTGCTGTGCCTTCAACCTGTAAATCTGTTGTTCTTCTCTCCTCTCTGTTGGCTCTCAGCTTCACCACCACCTGTTGGTGAATGCCGTGAAGGTGTCGGCACCATTATCACCATTAAAAGACGCCGGGCGCCGCTTGAACCCATCAGCCTGGTTTGGAAACGAGTCGTGTGTTCGGAGGAAATAATGGTTCTGATGTTGGCACAGATATGAGAACGGGAGCAGCGGGGGAGTTTCCTCAGCTCCACCAGCAGCTCTGGATCTTTACCAAACCACCAGACTTATTCTGAGTCTTCTCAACAGTTTCATTATGTTAATTCTGTATCAGATCATTTGTTGGTGGGTATGTCTTTGGAGCCATCAGGACGTCTTCAGTCGGGTTTGTCACAACAACACCGGGCATGTTTTTAAGGACATCGGGACTTTTCCAGTCGTGTTTGTAGCATCGTAACATGACACTTCTGTGAGACGTTGGGATGTTATCTGCTGCGTTTGTGGCAACAGAGTCGAATATTTGTAGCGAGACTTTAAACATGTCCTGTCCTGTTTGTTGTGTCACATCTGAACACTTTTAACAAGAACATTTCCAGTCATGTTGTGACATTAAAATAAAATAACATCTATCTTGAGCTGTAACATGATCTTTCCTCCCCAGCAGACCCGAGCACAGACCGACACAACATGAAACAGAGTGAAGTAAAAGAAATAAAGTTGCAGCATAAAGAATTTCACATACAACCTGAAGTATTGTTTCATCTAAATCATTACTACTCTTTGATTTCTTTTTAGGAAGGACCGAGCTTCTGAACAGAGAAATGTTCAGGAGCAACTTCAGAGAAAGTGAAAACACACAATCCAAACCAAAAAATTAATGAAGGATCATAAAACAGTCTTACAGCCTCATAAACTGCATGTTGGACAGAAAGCCCGGAGGAATCTGTTCTCTTTAAACCGACTGGACCGCTAATGTTTCCTCTGGTTCTGACGGAGCCGGAGGAGGCTGAACACTCTGAAACACATGTGAGCTGATCCTGTTTATCCAGAGCGTCTGAAGCAGAGCAGCTCAGGACGGGTTCCAGCTGTGGCTCAGAGACCAACAGAGGAGTTCAGAGATTACAGCGGCTGTTTGCAGAGATTTAGATGTCTCTGTAAATCCTGTTTTCACAGATTAGAAGTGTTAAAGAGCCAAATTATTACAGATCAACTCAATCCAGCAGGACAAACCTCTGACAGCAGCAAACACTCAGATATGATCTCTGGGAACTGACACAACGTAGACTGAGATTATTATTATACATCAACCACTCCGGGCTGGACTGCTAGCTGCACAGCTAACTGAGCTAACTAGCAGTTAGCAGCTACTCTGGTGATACTTGGAGTTTGAATTCACAAGCTGGAGGCTCGTTCATACTGATCTGTAAAGATATTGCATCAGTAATAATTATTATTATATGGGACAGTTCAGACCAACCTGTAACTGGAATGTAACTAAATGCATTTACTCAAGTCCTGGAGGAGGAAGAGGAGGAGGAGGAAGAGGAAGAGGAGGAGGAGGAGGAGGAGGAGGAAGAGGAAGAGGAGGAGGAGGAGGAGGAGGAAGAGGAGGAGGAGGAGGAGGAGGAGGAGGAGGAAGAGGAAGAGGAGGAGGAGGAGGAAGAGGAGGAGGAGGAAGAGGAGTATGTAATGTGAGCTCCTGAATCAGTGCTATCAACTAAATGTTAATGTGTATGTGTGTGTGTGTGTGTGTGTGTGTGTGTGTGTGTGTGTGTGTGTGTCATGTTAATGACGCCGTTTGACGCCAGCATGTGAAACCAGAGGACAAGTGTCGGGAGGAGGGGGCGGGGCTAACACCTACCTGTCTGAGCTGAAGATGTAATAGCTTTGTACTCCACTACATTTACCTGACAGCGTCAGTGACTTTATACTTAGTCTGTTCTCGCGTGTTCTTTCCTCTGCAGTGACGTCACTCTGCTCTCGGTACATCTATCGGTCTTTGCATCCACCGTTTGTCTCCTCACACGTGCCCACCTGGCCCCGCGAGAGGCGGCACGAGCTTTTGTTGAGGTGACACAACACACAGCGAGTGCCGCGTGCCCCCGGGAGGGGGAGGGTGGAGGTGACGGAGGTGATGGGGGGCAGAGAGATGAAGCCGTGGGAAAGTCCGCAGAGGTGTGAATGAGGGGGCTCATACATGCGCGCGGGGCGTCAAGATTCACACCTGTGCTGACATGCGCAGAAGGAGCAGAGGGAGGCAAACGGAGCGGCGAATTCATGAGCATCAGAAAACGATGACGAACTCACTGCGACCTGTCAGTCAAGACTCGTGTTGGTCCCGCCCCCTCTCAGCTGAAGGGACCGGAGCTGGAAGATGATTGGCTGCTCGGGAGTGAAGTTAATGCGACTCTTTGATTGACAGTTTAAAACCAGAATTTACCATCAAATAAATGTGTTTAGATACAAACATCAAGTTAGTTGGTGGTTCCGATGGTTCTGATGGTG